>NC_069504.1:338338815-338638815 GCF_027579735.1 Bombina bombina | reverse complement strand
TCATGTTTCCATACATTTACTATCATGTTTCTATACATTTACTATCATGTTTCTATACATTTACTATCATGTTTCCATACATTTACTATCATGTTTCCATACATTTACTATCATGTTTCCATACATTTACTATCATGTTTCCATACATTTACTATCATGTTTCTATACATTTACTATCATGTTTCCATACATTTACTATCATGTTTCCATACATTTACTATCATGTTTCTATACATTTACTATCATGTTTCTATACATTTACTATCATGTTTCTATACATTTACTATCATGTTTCCATACATTTACTATCATGTTTCTATACATTTACTATCATGTTTCCATACATTTACTATCATGTTTCCATACATTTACTATCATGTTTCCATACATTTACTATCATGTTTCTATACATTTACTATCATGTTTCCATACATTTACTATCATGTTTCTATACATTTACTATCATGTTTCTATACATTTACTATCATGTTTCCATACATTTACTATCATGTTTCCATACATTTACTATCATGTTTCCATACATTTACTATCATGTTTCCATACATTTACTATCATGTTTCTATACATTTACTATCATGTTTCCATACATTTACTATCATGTTTCCATACATTTACTATCATGTTTCTATACATTTACTATCATGTTTCCATACATTTACTATCATGTTTCCATACATTTACTATCATGTTTCCATACATTTACTATCATGTTTTCTTTCCTTCTTCTAAGTTTCTGTTTTAAATTGCAGGATATTTTTTCACAAAGATGTATGCATATGTACAGTGTAATGGGATTTGATTATCCTAGAATAGGCTGTTCTAGGTACTGCAATGTAACTGTGAAGGTAAGCAAGGATTTTCCCTCTCTGATATTTGTGTTTTTGTACTTTTTTAGCTAAAAGATATTTTATGAAAATGACACATAAAATGAAACTAAATAACATGAATTATTAGTTATATATGTTTATAAAAAAAATTATTAAAATAACTTTTGTAATGACAGCAGTGTTTTTTAATCATTTATATTTTTCAGATTTCCTGTCATATGTATATTTTTTTCATTTCCTAAAGCTGTTGTATCCAGGTTCTATTTCCAGAACTGCAATATGAGGTGGATTTATTAAGCGACACTTGCAGCTTTTGTAGCTTTGTGGTGCAGGCTATCATGCATGTGCAAGAGCAGGGAGTGACATTGCACAAGAAAGCTTTTGTGCAATGTTAAATTTCACCACACAAAGTATTACTTTTAACAAGAGCGCAAGAATAGAAGCACTATTGATTTATCTTAAGTGGTGTTATCTCTCAATATTTTTGCACTCCACTTGTAATTTAGGCCATCATTTTTTAGGTAAAACTAGTTAAAAGGCTGTGCATTTTGTTCCATCCTGGTGTCATTCTTGGTTCCTATACGTTTTATATATTCTTTTTCTAATCATGTATACATAATTACCTGTTGGTTTATGACATTTAGTGGCAGCTTCCTTTACTTCTGACAACCTTATTTAACAAAGTAGCTACAAAAATTCCCATAAACATTTATGGAAAATTTGTAGAAAACAAAATATCATATAATTCTTAGTCACACTTGATTAGAACATTTGTGGACTGTAGTACATTATGGTTTTGAAGATAAACAAAGATGAATTATGTGCAATCATGCAATGTAGTTAAATTATCCTGCTAATGTAGTTAATTTATTTGCAGGTACCCAACTGTTGCAAAGGTTTTTATGGCCCAGAATGCCATCAGTGCCCTGGGGGTTATGCCAAACCATGCTCAAGAAATGGACAGGTAAAAAAAAATAATCTCTAAAGTAGAAGCTAACATCCTAATCTTTAGCACGATCGTTACATACATTCTTGTATTTAAGTTTGAGATTTTTAAAACTATTTAAAGGGATGACAAACTACAGAGATTACTGCTGTGTATTTTGATCATTGCAGTACATACATAGGTTTGGAATTCTGACAGACAGACAGACAGACAGACAGACCACTGAATATACACAGCATTAAGAAAGTTTATTAAGGGTTAATTGTATTACTTTTTTCCTAGTGTATGGATGGAATTACTGGAAATGGTACTTGTGTTTGTGATAAGGACTTTACAGGGTCAATCTGTCACTTTTGCTTAAATGGAAATAAATATGGCCCCAGATGTGACCAAAGTAAGTACGCTTAATGCTAATAATCATTTTTAAATATTGGAATAATGTATCACACATGTCCGTCTGTTTTGATGAAAACATATCATATTATTATAAAGAAAGTATATATTAACATACGATCACAGAGAATAAACTATTTACTGGTATGGTAATTTACAATCTAAGAGGTAATTGGGTTCTTAAGCAAAACTTAAAATAATGGCTAAAATAGAATGATATAGGATGGGATATGTATTATTATGTATTGAAATATAGGACTAAAATAATCTTATATACTTAACCCTCGTGTCTAATTTTTATTGGGTTTTATTAATTTGCTGTATATTATATACTGTATAAGTTGTGTTTATTTTATTTAAGAGCGCTCTTTAACCCCTTCCCCCTTGATCTCGTAGTTCTATGTCATGTGGTGCAACTACCAGTGTAACACCTAACATAGAACTACGGCAATCCTGTCTGCAGCCCTCTCTGGCTCAGTCCCTCTGTCAGTTTTGACAGCGGGAGCCTCAACCCGGAGGTCAGAAAGCATCTGCCTTCATATGGTAAGGGGGAAATATACCAAAATGAGCCTAGATTAATATCTTGGGATGTCTTACCGATAAATGTATCACCATAATTCTGATTTTTATTTGTAGCCTGGTTTCACAAACACAGCCTAATAGTACTTTTTGGCTCTTAGATTATTGTGTGTCAAACAGAGATCTGAGCAGGCACAACAATTGAGTGCAGTGGTAGAGTATTCAACAGATTTTAATCAACTAAATAAGTTTGTTCTACAGACCATTTAAAGGGACACTGAACCCAAACTTTTTCTTATGTGATTCAGATAGAGCATGCAATTTTAAGCAACTTTCTAATTTACTCCTATTATCAAGTTTTCTTCGTTCTCTTGCTATCTTTATTTGAAAAAGAAGGCATCTAAGCTTTTTTTTTTTGGTTAAGTACTCTGGACAGCACTTTTTTATTGGTGGATGAATTTATCCACCAATCAGCAAAGACAACCCAGGTTGTTCACCAAAAATGGGCCAGCATCTAAACTTACATTCTTGCATTTCAAATAAAGATACCAAGAGAATGAAGACACTTTGATAATAGGAGTAAATTAGAAAGTTGCTTAAAATGTCATGCTCTATCGGAATCACGAAAGAAAAAATTGGGGTTCAGTGTCTGTGACAGACCCTTCTGTCAGGACTGAAGGAGTTAATTGTGTTTAGCTAAGAATCTAATTTCTAAAGACAGGTTTTCTGGCCTCAGCTATTGTGTGCTATAATTACATTTAAGTAATAAACAGGCCATTGTTTAATCACCCTCAGAGAGCAGAAGCTAGGTGATAAGACAAGCCAAATGTGTTTAAGTTGTTATCTGCCTAAGTAAAGTATTTAAGTAATGTAATTCTACTGTTTCATAAAAGGGCGTCTTCCCCTTTTTATCTAAATGTACAAGAGTCTTTCAACCCCCCCATCTGGGGTCAAACCTGTATAAATACTAGGCATCTAGCCTTTAATAAATGACATTCTGTTTTAAACCTGAAACTGGCTGGGTTGTGAATTGCTGATTCCCTATGCAGGACATTGTTCCCTGGTACTAACCCTTGGTACACTGTTGGTACCGTAACATTGGTGGCAAGCGACGGAATGAACCTTATCGCCCAGAAGAGCAACTACACAAGCCAGTAACCTCAGGAAGAGGGGGATTATTACAATACTGACTAAGATGGAAAGAGTACCAGGAACAGAAGGAACCAATGGGCCCAGCATAGCAGACAGAACCCCCGCAGAAGCAAGCTTTGATCGGGCGGTTAAAATAAGACTGGCACATTATGGCCCCAACCCATCTGCGGAAATTATCGACCGGGTCATAGCAGCTTTGGAGGCCAACCTACTTCGCCAAAGCGGCGCTGCAGCAAACCCAGTGGAAAAGAGAAAAGTAAATTTTGCAGCTTTTAAAAACTTCCTGGAAACAGAAGGAGAGATTGATGGGTTCCTTGCGGATTTTGAGAGGCAATGTGCACTACACAAGGTACCCGCAGAGGACTGGGTCACGATATTATCCGGAAAATTATCCAGCCGGGCCAGTGAGGCTTTTCGGGCCATTCCAGATGAGGAGGTTGGGGATTATAATACTGTGAAAGAGGCTCTGCTCTCCAGGTATGCGGTTACACCGGAGGCATACCGGAGGCGGTTCAGAGACACTGTTAAATTAGCTGGTGATTCCTACGTTGAGTGGGCATGTAAGGTGCACCGCACAGCAGCTCACTGGATAGCGGGGTGCCAAGCCGTATCTGGGGAAGAGGTGCTGCAGCTATTCCTGTTGGAACATTGCTTTGACAAGTTATCAGCAGGAGTTAGAGAGTGGGTTCGGGACCGTAAACCCTCCACCCTGCATGAAGCTGCTCGCCTGGCAGATGAGTATATGGATGCTCGCAAACTGGACACTGCTACCACTAAGCCCCCTGCTAGAGTGGAGTACAGACCCCCAGTCACCCCAGCAGCTGCCAGTTACCAACCCCCGGCGCACCGCTATACCACACGGCCTCCGGCCACGAACTACCCTCAGAGAGCCCGGTTCAATTCACGGGGCTACTCACAGCCTATTTGGTGCTTTGGATGTAAGCAACTAGGGCACAAAAGACCAGAGTGTCCCCTAAATGCAGCGAACCAAGCACAGTCCTGGAGAAGACCCGCCGGCGGAATCCCACGTAACTCTCAGCCTGCGGCCCGCTACGTAGAGGCGCAAGAATGCTGGAGCATCCTACATGAGGCAGACCTTGTGCAAGCTGCCCACCGGAATAACCGGCAACTGGTTAAAGTGAATGGGAAGAAGGTCAGTGGTCTACGGGATACTGGTGCTACCATGACCTTGCTTCAAAAGAACTTGGTGTCTGAGAAACAGTACACTGGAGACACTGTGGCTGTGAGGGTAGCAGGGGGCGATGTGTTCAGCCTACCTGTTGCCAGGGTACATTTGGATTGGGGAGTGGGCGCTAGACCTGTGAATGTGGGGGTCAAGAAGGACTTACCTGCTGATGTTCTTCTTGGAAATGACTTGGCTCCCCTTGTTTCTGCCTATGCTCCCATGGGTCCCGCTGATGTTAACCCTGTGACTACCCGTGCTCAGATCCGTGCAGCAGAGACTGACCCCCCTGCTGCTAAGCCCCAGGACGCTGAGCTCAGTAAATCTCTATCCGCTATTGATACGTGGAAGTCCCGTTACAATGCGCTGATGAAGGAGAAGAGGAGCGCAGAGGAAAAAGCACGTTTAGAACGTAAATCTCTGCTAGACAAGCTGCACCGACAGACTGCAGAAAACACCAGCTTGAGAGTGGGACATGAAACCTTAAAGACAAACTTAGCGACACTTGAGGAGAAGCTGACGCTGGCTCATAGTGAGGTGCAGCAACTCAAGGGCACCCTATGTCAGTATAAAGGGATTGTGGATACCTATAAAGAGCAGGTACAGAAAACTCGTAAAGAAGCTGATGGGATTTTGAAGGACTGTTTAGCCCTAGTCTGGGCACTGAGGAAGTTGAACCCTTCTTTGTATGGACAGGAATTCTCTCTCATAACGGGAATACAGATGGATTGTCCTGGCAAACTGAAATGCCTACCACCTCCTAGTCCGGTCATCCCCAGGTTGACCCGCCAAAGGGTCAAGCCGGGTCTGCCGGAGTGTTCCACAAGGGGGGAGATATGTGACAGACCCTTCTGTCAGGACTGAAGGAGTTAATTGTGTTTAGCTAAGAATCTAATTTCTAAAGACAGGTTTTCTGGCCTCAGCTATTGTGTGCTATAATTACATTTAAGTAATAAACAGGCCATTGTTTAATCACCCTCAGAGAGCAGAAGCTAGGTGATAAGACAAGCCAAATGTGTTTAAGTTGTTATCTGCCTAAGTAAAGTATTTAAGTAATGTAATTCTACTGTTTCATAAAAGGGCGTCTTCCCCTTTTTATCTAAATGTACAAGAGTCTTTCAACCCCCCCATCTGGGGTCAAACCTGTATAAATACTAGGCATCTAGCCTTTAATAAATGACATTCTGTTTTAAACCTGAAACTGGCTGGGTTGTGAATTGCTGATTCCCTATGCAGGACATTGTTCCCTGGTACTAACCCTTGGTACACTGTTGATACCGTAACAGTGTCCCTTTAACCTTTTGAAGATTGGAGGAAGCATTTAAGAAAGGAGGAGTTCCAGACAGGAGATGCAACAATATAGAATTCTTGAAGATGGACATGGCTCCTGATTGTGAAATAGAAAAGACCTAGTGTATCATGAGTCAGAAACAGAGGACTGTTTATATGGATTTAGATACTTATGCTGAGTAAGGGAGCAGTATTGTAAGAGCTTTGCAGGTTGAGGTCAGTATTGTAATCTTTATTCTGCTGAATATGAAAAGCTAGTACAGTTGGGAGTAGTTGATATAGAATAATGTGTGAGGAGGATCAGATTGTCAAAGGCATTTAAAGTGAAATGGAGGATGGAGAGATGGTAAATAATAAGGGTAGGAGAAACTAATAAAGGGAATTAGTGTTTTTGGTGTTTGTTGTTAGGAAGAGATGGATTCGGGAAATGTTGATCAGCTGAGCTTGGCAGGGTATTTGGAGTAACTAATATGAGGGCAAAGGAGAAAGCTCACTCAGGCATGTTTCCAATATAGTTGACCTGAGGAGCTGATGTGATTTGTAAGGCATTTAAAGTAAGAGATATTTCATATTTTAAATTATGTGAATTGTGCTAGAATCTCTATTTTTTAAATATTTAGCTTCAATAATGAGGAGTTATCCTGGAAAACATGTAATTTAGGCATTTGTTGGCTAGAAAAAGAAAAGGTCAAAGGGTGATTTGAGTTTGAGCAGTAGAAGTCATTAGTTGAAGTACTCCAACAGACAGAAGCAGGGGGAAGCAACAGCTACCTGAATAGATAGTGTTAGTAATAATGGTGATTGTCAACATGAGTCATAACACCCTGAGGTGTCACAGCCCCACTTGATGATGTCACTTTGCACATCTATTTATGTGAGATTGCAAGGAAATGTTTATTTTTATAATATCAATTTTGGGTTTAAAGATTCACTAAGATATTGGGTAGTACATTTAATGGATGATGTGGATACAGTAGGAAGTAGAGAAAATAAGTTTGCAATTTGAGGACACAGCTGATACCAAGGATGAGCAATACATTTGTCTAGAACAATGAATGTCATTGTGTAGAAGAGATAAATAAAACTTATAGTTAAGGAGTGAAAACTCATTAAGAGTTGCTAAGAATATAGGGGTCTATCACAATATATATAAAGATTTATCTACAAAAATCTCTATAGACTTTAATGGTGTTTTTGTTAAAAAATTTTAGATATGTTTTTCTAAAAGGATTGTGATCAACCCATAGTTGTTTGAAATGCTATGGTTATAGTAGGTAGTGGGAGGCAATAGGTTCAGGTCATACTGGTAAGGGCCATGTCATCTAGAGTCAAACAATTGTATTGTATAATTAGATAACAAGCTTGGGGCAGGAAATGATTACGACTCAAGTGAGGAAACTTTTAACTGATTTTTAAAAATGCTGAAATAAGAAACATTATAGTGTATAGATTTTTCGAGACCAGAAGGACAAATGTTAACATCCTCAATGAAAACAGAATAAAATTACAGAACATGCTCAAAGAAATTGCTGATTGGTCCAGGCAGAGGTAGATGAAGACAATTTACAGAGAAGATAACATAGACCGATGATGCGGCAACAAGAAAAATAAAGGAGACGGACCAGGGTGTAAGTTCTAGATGGTGTAATAGGAGAAGAATAAATGCCTTCACCACCTCCTTATTTATTTCTTGGGTGTGGCTAAATTGAAGACCGTCATATGAGAGAGCCACATTGGATGCAGTGTAAAACGAGTATTCTGTTAATGCTAGGAAGTTGTGAGAGTCAGAATTGCTGCCTTTTTGAGTGCAGGACCTGCTATTTTAAAAGCATAAAATATCACAATGAAAATAGTTTCCACAGTATGAATATTTAGGGAATATTAACACTGATCTCTTCATGCAGAATCTATAAAATATATTTTTAACATCTAGCTACCCTCTTACATGTTTTATGATGCAGTCACAGCCATGGATCAATACAATAAAATAAAATAGACTCAATGTGTTATAATGAGTAATAAGTTGCAGAGCTACACTGATTTTTAATTTAATATGAATATCTTTATTTATTATTGTATTTATTTATTTTATTTAGTTCCCATTATTTAAGCTTTAGGTCTTTTTATGTGATGTGCTCATGAACAAATATAACTCATTGGAACCTGTGATTGTCATTCATTTGTATAAGGAGATTCAATTCTTCACCAAAATGTCCTTTTTCTTTGTAGGTCTTAAACTTATTTAATGTTAACAGAACACATAAACAAATGTAAGTGTATAAAAGAATTAATTTGAAATATGTTCATTTAAATGTCACTTTGTATTAGAATGTCAGTGTGTACATGGTACATGTAACAACCAAATTGACAGTGACGGTAGCTGCCTGCCTGGATCCTGTAGGGGTGGCTATGCTGGAAAACTGTGTGACAAAAAAACAACTCCATGTGGTCCTCTTATGAGTTACTGCCACGCCCATGCGGACTGTGAATACAGCAATGGTACACCAAGGTATGCCGCTTTCTCATTTGTGTATCTTAAACATTTCCACCTTTACTGACCCAAAAAGCACCATAAAAGTACATTTTAGTACTAAACACTAACAGGAAGTTGATGGGCACCTATGTATAAAAAGCATAAGAGCATAAATCTCAGTCTAAATATATCAATCTCATCCATTATTAAACTTGCAACAAACTGCTGATAAACTTGTCTTCCCTTGCATATAAAACATCTCTTTTTCTTGAGTGGAAGGTATACTTATTAAAGGGACAGTCAAGTATAAATTAAACTTTCATTATTCAGATAGGACTTTTAATTTTAATCGACTTTCCAATTTACTTTTATCATCAAATTTGCTTTTTTCTCTTGGTATTCTTAGTTTAAACTAAACATAGGTAGGCTCATGTGATAATTTCTAAGCCTTTGAGGGCTGCCTCTTATCACATGCTTTTTAAATCTCTTTTCAACACAAAGAGACAGAAAGTACACGTGGGCCATATAGATAACACTGTGTTCAGGCACAGGAGGTTATTTAAGATCTAGCACAATACAATGCTAAATTTAAGGCAATAGATAATAAAAAGTCACAGTCATGTGATCAGGGGGCTGGAAGAAGGTTCCTAGATACAAGGTAATCACAGAGGTAAAAAGTACATTAATATAACTGTGTTGGTTATGCAAAACCGGGGAATGAGTAATAAAGGGATTATCTATCTTTTAAAACAATATCAATTCTATGGTTGACTGTCCCTTTAACTCACAGCCATTATATATAGTGTAAAATCTATCATTTATCTTATCTTGCATTTATCTATCTATCTTTTTTTCTTTGACATGGGAACTCTGTTTTATATTATACTACAATTTTACAAGTTTTTTATTCATCTCTTTTAATGCTATTTATTTATTTTACAGCTGTATATGTAAAGCAGGCTATGAAGGAGATGGTATATACTGCACTGAAGTGAATTCTTGTATTACAGCTAGTGCCGTTTGCCATGTGAATGTAAGCATTAGAAATATATAGTAATGCCATAACCAAACTCTACAAGCCTTTTCTCTATGAATAAAATGTGGACCTTTTCTTTCATGTAATTAGCAAGAGTCCATGAGCTAGTGACGTATGGGATATACATTCCTACCAGGAGGGGCAAAGTTTCCCAAACCTTAAAATGCCTATAAATACACCCCTCACCACACCCACAATTCAGTTTTACAAACTTTGCCTCCGATGGAGGTGGTGAAGTAAGTTTGTGCTAGATTCTACGTTGATATGCGCTCCGCAGCAAGTTGGAGCCCGGTTTTCCTCTCAGCGTGCAGTGAATGTCAGAGGGATGTGAGGAGAGTATTGCCTATTTGAATTCAGTGATCTCCTTCTACGGGGTCTATTTCATAGGTTCTCTGTTATCGGTCGTAGAGATTCATCTCTTACCTCCCTTTTCAGATCGACGATATACTCTTATTTATATACCATTACCTCTGCTGATTCTCGTTTCAGTACTGGTTTGGCTTTCTACAAACATGTAGATGAGTGTCCTGGGGTAAGTAAATCTTATTTTCTGTGACACTCTAAGCTATGGTTGGGCACTTTGTTTATAAAGTTCTAAATATATGTATTCAAACATTTATTTGCCTTGACTCAGAATGTTCAACATTCCTTATTTTCAGACAGTCTCATATTTGGGATAATGCATTTGAATCAATCATTTTTTTCTTACCTTAAAAAATTTGACTTTTTTTCCCTGTGGGCTGTTAGGCTCGCGGGGGCTGAAAATGCTTCATTTTATTGCGTCATTCTTGGCGCGGACTTTTTTGGCGCAAAAAAAATCTTTTCTGTTTCCGGCGTCATACGTGTCGCCAGAAGTTGCGTCATTTTTGACGTCCTTTTGCGCCAAAAATGTCGGCGTTCCGGATGTGGCGTCATTTTTGACGCCAAAAGCATTTAGGCGCCAAATAATGTGGGCGTCTTGTTTGGCGCTAAAAAAATATGGGCGTCGCTTTTGTCTCCACATTATTTAAGTCTCATTATTTATTGCTTCTGGTTGCTAGAAGCTTGTTCACTGGCATTTTTTTCCCATTCCTGAAACTGTCATTTAAGGAATTTGATCAATTTTGCTTTATATGTTGTTTTTTTCTATTACATATTGCAAGATGTTCCACGTTGCAACTGAGTCAGAAGATACTTCAGGAAAATCACTGCCCGGTGCTGGAGCTACCAAGCTAAGTGTATCTGTTTCTCCAGCTGTTGTTTGTATTGCATGTCATGACAAACTTATTAATGCAGATAAAATTTCCTTTAGTACTGTTACATTACCTGTTGCTGTTCCGTCAACATCTAATTTTCAGAGTGTTCCTGATAAACACAAGAGATTTTATTTTTTAAATCCATTTAGAAGGCTATGTCTGTTATTTCTCCTTCTAGTTTACATAAAAGTCTTTTAAAACTTCTCTTTTTTCAGATGAATTTTTAAATGAACATCATCATTCTGATACTGATAATGGTTCTTCTGGTTCAGAGGTTTCTGTCTCAGAGGTTGATGCTGATAAATCTTTGTATTTGTTCAAGATGGAATTTATTCGTTCTTTATTTAAAGAAGTATTAATTGCTTTAGAAATAGAGGATTCTGGTCCTCTTGATACTAAATCTAAACGTTTAAATAAGGTTTTTAAATCTCCTGTAGTTATTCCAGAAGTGTTTAATCTCCCTGATGCTATTTCTGAAGTAATTTCCAGGGAATGGAACAATTTGGGTAATTCTTTTACTCCTTCTAAACGTTTAAGCAATTATATCCTGTGCCATCTGACAGATTAGAGTTTTTTGGGACAAAATCCCTAAGGTTATGGGGCTGTCTCTACTCCTGCTAAATGTACTACTATTCCTATGGCAGATAGTACTTCATTTAAGGATCCTTTAGATAGGGAAATTGAATCCTTTCTAAGAAAAGCTTACTTATGTTCAGGTAATCTTCTTAGACCTGCTATATTTTTAGCGGATGTTGCTGCAGCTTCAACTTTTTGGTTAGAAGTTTTAGCGCAACAAGTAACAGATCATAATTTTATAGCATTATTATTATTCTATAACATGCTAATAATTTTATTGGTGATACCATCTTTTGATATCATTAGAGTTGATGTCAGGTATATGTTTCTAGCTATTTTAGCTAGAAAAGCTTTATGGATTAAACTTGGAATGCTGATATGTCTTCTAAGTCAACTTTGCTTTCCCTTTCTTTCCAGGGTAATAAATTGTTATCTCAACTGTTTCTGGAAGGAAGGGAACTTTTTTACCAAAGGATAAAAAATCCAAGGTAAATTTAGGTTTAATAATCATTTTTCGTTCTTTTCCTCACAACAAGGAACAAAAGCCTGATCCTTCATCCTCAGGAGCGGTATCAGTTTGGAAACTATTTTCAGTTTGGAATATATCCAAGCCTTTTAGAAACCTATAGCCAGCTCCTAAGTACCCATGAAGGTGCGGCCCTTATTCCAGTTCAGCTGGTATGGGGCAGATTACGTTTTCTTCAAAGAAATTTGGATCAATTCCGTTCTCAATCTCTGGTTTCAGAACATTGTTTCAGAAAGGTACAGAATTGGCTTCAAGTTAAGGCCTCCTGCTAAGAGATTTTTTTCTTTCCCGTGTCCCAGTTAACACAGCAAAGGCTCAGCATTTCTGAAATGTGTTTCAGATCTAGAGTTGGCTGGAGTAATTATGCCAGTTCCAGTTCTGGAACAGGGGCTGGGGTTTTATTTTATCTCTTCATTGTACCAAAGAAGGTCAATTCCTTCAGACCAGTTCCGGATCTATCAATATTGAATCGTTATGTAAGGATACCAACATTCAAGATGGTTACTGTAGGACTATCCTGCCTTTTGTTTAGCAAGGGCATTATATGTCTACAATAGAGTTACAGGATGTGTATCTGCATATTCCGATTCATCCAGATCACTTTTAGTGTCTGAGATTCTCTTTTTAGACAAGCATTACCAGTTTTGTGGCTCTACCGTTTGGCCTAGCCTCAGTTCCAAGAATTTTTTTCAAAGGTTCTCGGTGCCCTTCTTTCTGTAATCAGAGAACAGGGTTTTGGTATTTCCTTATTTGGACGATATCTTGGTACTTGCTCAGTCTTCTCATTTTCGAAGAATCTCATACGAATCGACTTGTGGTGTTTCTTCAAGTTCATGGTTGGAGGATCAATTTACCAATCAGTTCATTGATTCCTCAGACAAGGGTAACCTTTTTAGGTTTCTAGATAGATTCAGTGTCTATGACTCTGTCCTTGTCAGACAAGAGAAGTTTAACATTGATATCAGCTTGTCAAAACCTTCAGTCACAATCATTCCCTTTGGTAGCCTTATGCATGGAAATTTTAGGTCTTAGGACTGCCGCATCAGATGCGATCTCCTTTGCTCGTTTTCACATGCGACCTCTTCAGCTCTGTATGCTGAACCAATGGTGCAGGGTTACTCAAAGATATCTCAATTAATATCTTTAAACCGATTATACGACACTCTCTGACATGGTGGACAGATCACCATCGTTTAGTTCAGGGGGCTTCTTTGTTCTTCCGACCTGGACTATAATCTCAACAGATGCAAGTCTTACAGGTTGGGGAGCTGTGTGGGGGTATCTGACGGCACAAGGGGTTTGGGAATCTCAGGAGGTGAGATTTCCGATCAATATTTTGGAACTCCGTGCAATTTTCAGAGCTCTTCAGTCTTGGCCTTTTCTGAAGAGAGAGTTGTTCATTTGTTTTCAGATAGACAATGTCACCACTATGGCATACATCAATCATCAAGGAGGGACTCACAGTCCTCTGGCTATGAAAGAAGTATCTCGAATTTTGGTTTGGGCGGAATCCAGCTCCTGTCTAATCTCTGCGGTTCATATCCCAGGTATGGACAATTGGAAAGCGGATTATCTCAGTCGCCAAACGTTGCACCTGGGCGAATGGTCTTCACCCAGAGGTATTTCCTCAGATTGTTCAAATGTGGGAATTCCCAGAAATAGATCTGATGGCTTCTCATCTAAACAAGAAACTTACCTGCTATATCTGTCCGGATCCCGGGATCCTCGGGCGGAGGCAGTGGATGCATTATCTCTTCCTTACAAGTGTCATCCTGCCTATATCTTTCCGCCTCTAGTTCTTCTTCCAAGGGTATTCTCCAATATTCTAAAGGAATGCTCATTTGTTCTGCTGGTAGCTCCAGCATGGCCTCACAGGTTTTGGTATGCGGATCTTGTCCGGATGGCCTCTTGCCAGCTGTGGACTCTTCCGTTAAGACCAGTCTTTCTGTCTCAAGGTTCTTTTTTCCATCAGGATCTCAAAACCTTAATTTTAAGGTATGGAGTTTGAACGCTTGATTCTTGGTCAAAGAGGTTTCTCTGACTCTGTGATTGATACTATGTGACAGGCTCGTAAATCTGTATCTAGAGAGATATATTATAGAGTCTGGAAGACTTATTTTTCTTCAGGATGGTTTAGATAAAGGTTTGTCCGCAAGTTCCTTGAAAGACAAATCTCTGCTCTTTCTGTTCTTTTTCATAGAAGGATTGCTAATCTTCCTGATATTCATTGTTTTGTACAACCTTTGGTTCGTATAAAACCTGTCATTAAGTCAATTTCTCCTCCTTGGAGTTTTGAATTTGGTTCTGGGGGCTCTTCAAGCTCCTCCGTTTGAACCTATGCATTCATTGGACATTAAATTTCTTTCTTGGAAAGTTTTGTTCCTTTTGGCAATCTCTTCTGCCAGAAGAGTTTCTGAATTATCTGCTCTTTCTTGTGTCTCCTTTTCTGATTTTTCATCAGGATAAGGCGGTGTTGCGAACTTCTTTTGAATTTTTACCTAAAGTTGTGAATTCCAACAACATTAGTAGAGAAATTGTGGTTCCTTCATTATGTCCTAATCCTAAGAATTCTAAGGAGAAATCGTTGCATTCTTTGGATGTTGTTAGAGCTTTGAAATATTATGTTGAAGCTACTAAGTCTTTCCGAAAGACTTCTAGTTTATTTGTTATCTTTTCCGGTTCTAGAAAAGGCCAGAAAGCTTCTGCCATTTCTTTGGCATCTTGGTTGAAATCTTTAATTCATCTTGCCTATGTTGAGTCGGGTAAAACTCCGCCTCAGAGGATTACTGCTCATTCTACTAGGTCAGTTTCTACTTCCTGGGCATTTAGGAATGAAGCTTCGATTGATCAGATTTGCAAAGCAGCAACTTGGTCCTCTTTGCATACTTTTACTAAATTCTACAATTTTGATGTATTTTCTTCTTCTGAAGCAGTTTTTGGTAGAAAAGTACTTCAGGCAGCGGTTTCAGTTTGAATCTTCTGCTTATGTTTTTCATTAAACTTTATTTTGGGTGTGGATTATTTTCAGCAGGAATTGGCTGTCTTTATTTTATCCCTCCCTCTCTAGTGACTCTTGTGTGGAAAGATCCACATCTTGGGTAATCATTATCCCATACGTCACTAGCTCATGGACTCTTGCTAATTACATGAAAGAAAACATAATTTATGTAAGAACTTACCTGATAAATTCATTTCTTTCATATTAGCAAGAGTCCATGAGGCCCGCCCTTTTTTTGTGGTGGTTATGATTTTTGTATAAAGCACAATTATTCCAATTCCTTATTTTTTATGCTTTCGCACTTTCTTATCACCCCACTTCTTGGCTATTCGTTAAACTGAATAGTGGGTGTGGTGAGGGGTGTATTTATAGGCATTTTAAGGTTTGGGAAACTTTGCCCCTCCTGGTAGGAATGTATATCCCATACGTCACTAGCTCATGGACTCTTGCTAATATGAAAGAAATGAATTTATCAGGTAAGTTCTTACATAAATTATGTTTTTATTATTTATATTATTAAAGGGACACTCAAGTCAAAACTAAATTTTCATGTTTCAGATAGCGCATGTCATTTTTACACAACTTTCCAATTTACTTCCATTAACTAAATGTGCACAGTCTCTTTATATTTACACTTTTTGAGTCACCAGCTCCTACTGAGCATGTGCAAGAATTCACAGAATATACGTATTTGCATTTGTGATTCGCTGATGGCTGTAACATGATGCTAATATAATATTCTTGAGATTCATATGCTGTTGTCTGTATAGCACAATATGGGTGTTAATTTGTGATACAATGGGATTAACTAGATTAAAGTTGAACATCTTACTGTATAACACAGTTAATATCCTTTATTGTAAAACAAATATATCAGTGCAAGAATTTAATTCACCTAATTTTATTGTGCACATAAGAAAATGACATGCACAGGGAATATTACGATTCCAGGGGTGTCCCATTCTGGCAATTGTGGACCAATCACATTTAAAATGAAGAACACATTTAAATTGAGTGGTCTTGTCCCTAATCAGCCCTCCACATTTTAAAAGGAAAAAATATATGTATCAAGAGTTCCTTAAAAGGATACCAAAAACCAATTTTTTTCTTTAATGATTCAGATGCATGCATGTAAAGCTTAGGAGCCTTCCCATTTTTGGTTCAGAACCTGGGTAACACTTGCTGATTGATGGCTTAAATGTAGCCACCAATAGGCAAGCGCTATACAGAGTGCTGCACCTAAAATGGTCTGTCTCCTAAGCTTTACATTCCTGCTTTAAATAAAGATAGCAAGAGACTGAAGAAAAATTGATAATAGGAGTTAATTAGAAAGTTGCTTAAAATTGCATTTTCTATCTGAATCATTAAACAAACAATTTGGGTTTAGTATCCCTTTAAGATTAATCAAATATTTTGGCAATAATTACAATAAAAAGGGATAATAAATAACTAAAACAATGTATTAGGTCCAATATTTAAAAAGTGTCCTTGAATATTATATGAAATAATACTACTGTATTGGGAAAATGCTAAATGTGTCTGTTAAACACCAGAAAAAGATTCACCTGTGTTGTGTTTCTTAACGTATTCATACAGGCTGAGTGCATTCCATCAGGCTCAGGAAGTTACAAATGTGTGTGCCAGCCAGGATGGGCAGGAGATGGAATGGATTGCTCAGAGATTAACAACTGTCTCACACCAGACAACGGAGGCTGTCACGTGAACGCTACTTGTGTATATATTGGGCCAGGACAGGTAAATTATATCAGCAGAATTTTGAGTGCCTAGGGCAGCACAAAACCTAAATACTCCACTGTTTGTATTACATATCTCCCAACATTTATGGCTAGGTATTAGGGATTCATGCGATTACTGGGTTTGTCACTATTTTGTGGGAGGAATGGGTCACGAGTGGATAATAGGAGGGATCATGGGCATGGCTGGTTGGTTGGTGGGTATGTCTAGATGTCCCATGGGCATGGCTGGTTGGTTGGTGGGTATGTCTAGATGTCCCATGGGCATGGCTGGTTGGTTGGTGGGTATGTCTAGATGTCCCATGGGCATGGCTGGTTGGTTGGTGGGTATGTCTAGATGTCCCATGGGCATGGCTGGTTGGTTGGTGGGTATGTCTAGATGTCCCATGGGCATGGCTGGTTGGTTGGTGGGTATGTCTAGATGTCCCATGGGCATGGCTGGTTGGTTGGTGGGTATGTCTAGATGTTTTTCAAAATCTCAAGTTATTCTTTTATTCCTATGTTATAGAGTGACTGTGAGTGTAATAAAGGATTTAGAGGAAACGGTATCGAATGTGAACCAATTAATGAATGTCTGGAGCAAAAGGATAAATGTCATTTTTTGGTAAGTTCTTTTTTCCTGCCTTTTGACAACAAAACATTAAGTAAATTTCTCAATATGAATTATGATTGCACTTATGTTCATTTGATTATATGTCATGTGACGGCTTGTTATTGTTTATAAAATCTCACACAGACCTCGTGTTCCTAGAGTAATGCACACAAAGCTTTATCTGGCAATTAAAAAGCAAGATAGGATTGACCTTAGTATTTGATTTGATAGCACTGATGTATACTGAGATGGACACATAAGCGCTGATCTGACAACCCAAACTAAGGGCTAGTTTATGAGTGAAGCAGTATTTTGTGCTCCCGCTCATGCATTACCTGCACTTAGAAGTAAGCTTTTTGCATATGTTGGGTAGTAAAAAACACGCTGAAAGTAAAAGGTTTATGCATGAGCGCTAACCCAACGTGCAAAAATCCAATGTTGTAATATCGTGACTGTGTTAACATATTCCCAATAGAAGTCAATGGAGCAAAAAAAGTGGGGGAAAACTAACACCCTACTCGCGATCAAACCCATGCTATTTTCTTCACATAGCAGAATATGTTTGTTTTATTCATAAATACATATTTTTATATATATATATATGTACAGTATATATATATATATATATATATATATATATATATGATGTTTGTTTGGTAAAATATATATTTATACATATATATATATATACATACATACATACATATAGAGAGAAGTGCACTCACAGGAACGAATTACCAGCTCAATACCATTGTTAGCCTGTTCTATGGTGATTTACCACCTGGGTGCAGTTTCTTTTTAGCCCAGTAATGCTTTTCACAATGTAGAACTTTCCTGTAGTATATCAGCCTGATTCCGCCTATTACGGTCAGTCCAGCGCCTACAATACCAGTCAATTCCTTTCTGAACAAGGAACACAGCAACCCTATACATGATTATATATAGGTATATACCAATATAGGTATAGTTGTTCTCACCCAAGATTTGACGGTACATGGCCCCGTTCATCATCCCTTTGATGCGGTGAAGTTGTCTTGTCCCCTTAGCAGAAAAACACCCCAAAGCATAATGTTTCCACCTCCATGTTTGGCGGTGGGGATGGTGTTCTTTGGGTCATAGGCAGCATTCCTCTTCCTTAAAACACGGCGAGTTGAGTTAATGCCAAAGAGCTCAATTTTGGTCTCATCTGACCACAACATTTTCACCCAGTTCTCCTCTGAATCATTCAGCTGTTCATTGGCAGATCTCAGACACGCCTGTACATGTGCTTTCTTGAGCAGGTGGACCTTGGTGGTGCTGCAGGATTTCAGTCCTTCACGTGTAGTGTGTTACCAATTGTTTCTTGGTGACTATGGTCCCAGTTGCCTTGAGATCATTGACAAGATCCTCCTGTGTATTTCTGGGCTGATTCCTCGCCATTCTCATTATCATTGAAACTCCACGAGGTGAGATCTTGCATGGTACCCCAAACCGAGGGAGATTGACAGTTATTTGTGTTTCTTCCATTTGCAAATAATCGCACCAACTCACTGTTGTCACCTCCTGACCCAGCTGCTTGGCTATGGTCTTGTAGCCCATTCCAGCCTTGTGTAGGTCTACAATCTTTTCCCTGACATCCTTGTACAGCTCTTTGGTTTTGGTCATGGTGGAGAGTTCAAAATCTGATTGATTGATTGCTTCTGTGGACAGGTGTCTTTTATACAGGTAACAATCTGAGATTAGGAGCACTCCCTTTAAGAGAGTGCTCCTAATCTCAGCTCATTACCTGTATAAAAGATACCTGAGAGCCAGAAATCTTGCTAATTGATAGGGGACCAAATACTTATTTCACTCATTAAAATGCAAATCAATCTATAACTTTTTTGAAATGCATTTTTCTGAATTTTGTTGTTGTTATATTGTCTCTCACTGTTCAAATAAAACTACTATTAAAATTATAGACTGATAATTTCTTTGTCAGTGGGCAAACATACAAAATCAGCCGGGGATTAAATTTTTTTTTTCCCTCACTATATGTAATTATGTGTTTATATGTGTATATATGTCTGTAAATATATACACTATTAATAAATACATAAATACATATATACACACATATCAACATATACAGTATATATATATATATATATATATATATATATATATATATACTGTATATACACACACATACATATACATATTTAGAAATGTATGAATCTTTACTTTAAAGCCCTTTTTTCTGACACCTGAGACCTCATATGTTTGAGTCCTTATAACTTTTTTGTGCAATATTTTTTAAAATAATTGTTATCAGATAGTGTTATTATGAGTGTAACTGTACTTTTCAATGTATTTCCGATGTGTTTTGTGACCCTTTTTTGTCTTGCGTAACAGTTAACCAGAGCTCTGAGGTTGCGTTAATGACTCTAGTGTAAATCACGATTGCGCTCACGTGTTTGTATTTCCTTTCAATACGAGCGATCCTTCTGACGTGCGCAAACAGCCGCGATAAACCCAATATCCTTGTGTTAAACACTCCTAATTTGGCTTTAAATCAGAAAATTATATGTTTTTTGTAACTAACATTTCACCTGTGACATGCAAGACACACATATAGACCACCAGTTACCAATCTTTTGTTTTCCATATCTCAAGAAGTTAATTTAATCCAGGTCATGCCATAATTCACTAAAGATATTTTTTTCTTTGTTTTTCTTTTCTTTCAGTTTACGGGGGGGGGGGGGGGGGGGTAAAGAAAGCAAATGCATATACAAATACAGATAGAGTATTAACAAAAACAACAACAAAGAAAACCGACAGACATCTAAATATTACTGCTGTAGATTAAAGTAAAACTTTCCAACCTCTCTGACCTAACTATCCAGAAATAATGTTTTTAATTGCATAGACCTCATTATCTCCTTTGAAAAAATAATTAATACTCTTTTCATATCATGTTATTTCAACAAGGGATATATCATTTGATCTTGGAGGCCCTTCTGAAGAGTATTTTTATAAGTCACTCATTTTATAAAAAAAATATCTGATCTGTTGTGTATGGTACATCATTCAAAACATCATACTTTGTATTATCACTTGATTAATCAGTAGAGATTTCAAACCCTGTAACGTGGGAGTTTTATTATCTACCTATAACTTTTACTTGCCAATAAGATTAAAGTAATCAAAACACATCTTTCCCCTTTGGAATTTTTTTAAATAATAGCAAAATATCACCTGTTCAATCCCCAGACTTATAGGATGAGCTATAATTCGGAAAACCCAATATTTTACCTTTTTCCAGAATTGATTGATTTTAGGGCAGTCCAAAAATAATAAAGTATGTCTGGATTATCCTGTCTACATTTTTTACAACAGTTCAGATATCATTTATTCCATTTAGGTACCCTATTAGAGATGAGGTAATCCTGGTGTAATAATATAAACTGTGACTCTCTTGGGCCAGAGAACAAGTTTAGTCAATTATACATTTGGTGTCTTAAAACTTTATTCCAAGCTCTCTGAATTCAATTAACTGGAATAAACTTTAAATTATATTTCTGATTCAGAAATAGATCAATGGTCTTTTTAAATGGGTATTCATCACACATTTTATTTTCCCTTTCTCTTACTTAAAGGGACACTGAACCCAAACATTTTCTTTCATAATTGAGATAGAGCATGACATTTTAAGCAACTTTCTAATTTACCCCTATTATAAATTTTTCTTTGTTATCTTGCCATCATTATTTTAAAAGCAGGAATGTAAATCTTAGCAGCCAGCCCATATTAGGTTCAGCACCATGGATAGCGCTTGCTTATTGGAGGCTTACATTTACCCACCAATAAGCAAGCATAACCCAGGTTCTCAACCAAAAATGGTCCGGCTCCTATGCATCACATTCCTGCTTTTTAAATAAAGATAGGAAGAGAACAAAGAAAAAATGTTAATAGGAGTAAATTAGAAAGTTGCTTAAAATGGCATGCTCTATTTGAATCATGAAAGAAAAAAAATGTGGGTTTAGTGTCCCTTTAAATATAATCTTATTGCAGAAAAGCAAATAAATGTTACTTGGTTAGATTCAATTTAACTCTTAAAGGGACAGTATACTGTAAAATTGTTTTTCCTGAAATGTGTTTCCAATTATTTTATTACCAACTGCAAAGTATAAAATGTATGAGAATTTGCTTTTTAAGTTTTATTTATGTATATGAAATAGCTGATTTTGTGTTTTGAAGCCACAACCTAATAAAATGGGTTGAGCTTGTAGGTATAATCCGATCTCATTACTTTATCACATTGTGTACATAAACATGCTTCTTTATCTTATATCTGTCAGTAAACCAAAGACCAATACTTGGAGAGAACAATGGAAAATTAACATTTTATTACCTTTTCTGTTCTATACCCCACTGGGAGTGTAATTTTTTCTGATGGCTTTGTTTACGCATCTTATCTAAAGCTTGGAAACTTTCAGCATAGGTGGGGATACCACAGGCTAAGTAAACTATTTCAAATGCCAATATAAGGGCAAATAAAATACTTGTAAACAATTTAACACACTCCAGCAGTTAAAGTGGATCATTGGGAACAAGTTAAAGGGGAGAAATTTTGAGAAAACTGTCCCTTTAAATTCCTGTTTAAGATATTACCTTTAAGCTACATTTTACTTCTATTCTTGTTTTCTTATCTTTTAAAAGATCCTGTAAACTAAATACAGGATGTACATTGCACTCTCTCATACCCTCACCCCTGATGAAAGTGTGGGGCTTGTGAATGCAGTATAGCTAAAGAAAAGCAATGGCGCTACTCTTATTAGAAAAGAGGGAACACTATAATGGTAATTAGCGTAAAATCTGAAACTTGTGTACACTTATAACTGGTGTTTGAAAGGTGCTGTGTATCAGAGCATAGGAATTATATGTACTGATTCCAGCAAAGAAGCTGGACAGGATACTGTAGTGAGCACTCTTTCCCTCTTATGTGGAGGTGTTGGAACGTGTTAGGATGTTTAAAATACAAACTTTCTCCAACATAGGTGTGTCCGGTCCACGGCGTCATCCTTACTTGTGGGATATTCTCTTCCCCAACAGGAAATGGCAAAGAGCCCAGCAAAGCTGGTCACATGATCCCTCCTAGGCTCCGCCCACCCCAGTCATTCTCTTTGCCGTTGCACAGGCAACATCTCCACGGAGATGGCTAAGAGTTTTTTTGGTGTTTAAATGTAGTTTTTATTCTTCAGTCAAGAGTTTGTTATTTTAAAATAGTGCTGGTATGTACTATTTACTCTGAAACAGAAAAGAGATGAAGATTTCTGTTTGTAAGAGGAAGATGATTTTAGCAACCGTTACTAAAATCGATGGCTGTTTTCACACAGGACTGTTGAGATGAATTAACTTCAGTTGGGGGAAACAGTGGGCAGACTTTGCTGCTTGAGGTATGACACATTTCTAACAAGGCTTGGTAATGCTGGAAGCTGTCATTTTCCCTATGGGAACCGGTAAGCCATTTTCTTAGTTTAGTATAAGAATAAAGGGCTTCACAAGGGCTTTAAAGACTGGTAGACATTTTTCTGGGCTAAAACGATTACTATATAAGTATATTTAGTGGATTATAACTATAAATAGTTCTTTTAATCTTGGGGATGTATTAAAAAAACGGCAGGCACTGTATTGGACACCTTTTTCACTGGGGGCCTTTTCTAGTCATAGGCAGAGCCTCATTTTCGCGCCACTAATGCGCAGTTGTTTTTGGAAAGCAAGGCATGCAGATGCATGTGTGAGGAGCTAAGAACCACTGAAAAAGCTTATTGAAGGCGTCATTTGGTATCGTATTCCCCTCTGGGCTTGGTTGGGTCTCAGCAAAGCAGATACCAGGGACTGTATAGGGGTTAAATGTAAAAACGGCTCCGGTTCCGTTATTTTAAGAGTTAAAGCTTTCAAATTTGGTGTGCAATACTTTTAAGGCTTTAAGACACTGTGGTGAAATTTTGGTGAATTTTGAACAATTCCTTCATACTTTTTCACATATTCAGTAATAAAGTGTGTTCAGTTTAAAATTTAAAGTGACAGTAACGGTTTTATTTTAAAACGTTTTTTGTGCTTTGTTATCAAGTTTATGCCTGTTAACATGTCTGAACCATCAGATAGACGATGTTCTGTATGTTTGGAAGCCAAGGTTCCTCCCCATTTAAATATATGTGATGAATGTGACATAGTGCCCAAACAAAGCAGGGACAATGATGCCACTGATAATGATGTTGCCCAAGATGATTCCTCAAGCGAGGGGAGTAAGCATGGTACTGCATCATCCCCTTCTGTGTCTACACCAGTCTTGCCCACACAAGAGGTCCCTAGTACATCTAGTGCGCCAATCCTTCTTACTATGCAACAATTAACGGCTGTAATGGATAATTCTATTAAAAACATTTTGTCCAAAATGCCCACTTATCAGAGAAAGCGCGATTGCTCTGTTTTAGATACTGAAGAGCATGAGGACGCTGATGATAATGGTTCTGACATACCCTCACACCAACCTGAAGGGGCCAGGAGGGAGGTTTTGTCTGAGGGAGAAATTTCAGATTCAGGTAAAATTTCTCAACAAGCTGAACCTGATGTTATTACTTTTAAATTTAAATTAGAACATCTCTGCGCTCTGCTTAAGGAGGTGTTATCTACTCTGGATGATTGTGACAATTTGGTCATTCCAGAGAAATTGGACAAGTTCCTAGAGGTCCCGGTGCCCCCCGATGCTTTTCCTATACCCAAGCGGGTGGCGGACATTGTAAATAAGGAATGGGAAAGGCCCGGCATACCTTTTGTTCCTCCCCCTATATTTAAGAAATTATTTCCTATGGTCGACCCCAGAAAGGACTTATGGCAGACAGTCCCCAAGGTCGAGGGGGCGGTTTCTACTCTAAACAAACGCACTACTATCCCTATAGAAGATAGTTGTGCTTTCAAAGATCCTATGGATAAAAAATTAGAGGGTTTGCTTAAAAAGATGTTTGTTCAGCAAGGTTACCTTCTACAACCAATTTCATGCATTGTTCCTGTCACTACAGCAGCGTGTTTCTGGTTCGAAGAACTAGAAAAGTCGCTCAATAAAGAATCTTCGTATGAGGAGGTTATGGACAGAGTTCAAGCACTCAAATTGGCTAACTCTTTTATCTTAGACGCCACTTTGCAGTTAGCTAGATTAGCGGCGAAAAATTCAGGTTTTGCTATTGTGGCGCGCAGAGCGCTTTGGCTAAAGTCTTGGTCAGCGGATGTGTCCTCCAAGAACAAATTGCTTAACATCCCTTTCAAGGGTAAAACGCTGTTTGGCCCTGACTTGAAAGAGATTATTTCAGACATCACTGGGTGAAAGGGCCACGCCCTTCCTCAGGATAGGTCTTTTAAGGCTAAAAATAAGCCAAATTTTCGTCCCTTTCGCAGAAACGGACCAGCCTCAAATTCTACTCCCTCTAAGCAAGAGGGTAATAGTTCTCAAACCAAACCAGCCTGGAGACCGATGCAAGGCTGAAACAAGGGTAAGCAGGCCAAGAAACCTGCCACTGCTACTAAAACAGCATGAAGTGTTGGCCCCCGATCCGGGACCGGATCTGGTGGGGGGCAGACTCTCTCTCTTTGCTCAGGCTTGGGCAAGAGATGTTCAGGATCCTTGGGCGCTAGAAATAGTTTCTCAAGGTTATCTCCTGGAATTCAAGGAACTACCCCCAAGGGGGAGGTTCCACAGGTCTCAATTGTCTTCAAACCAAATAAAAAGACAGGCATTCTTACATTGTGTAGAAGACCTGTTAAGAATGGGAGTGATTCATCCTGTTCCATTAGGAGAACAAGGGATGGGGTTTTACTCCAATCTGTTCATAGTTCCCAAAAAAGAAGGAACATTCAGACCAATTTTAGATCTCAAGATTCTAAACAAATTTCTCAGGGTTCCATCGTTCAAAATGGAAACCATTCGAACAATTCTTCCTACCATCCAGGAAGGTCAATTCATGACCACGGTGGATTTAAAGGATGCGTATCTACATATTCCTATCCACAAGGAACATCATCGGTTCCTAAGGTTCGCCTTTCTGGACAAGCATTACCAGTTTGTGGCACTTCCATTTGGATTAGCCACTGCTCCAAGGATTTTCACAAAGGTACTGGGGTCCCTTCTAGCGGTGCTAAGACCAAGGGGCATTGCAGTAGTACCTTACTTGGACGACATACTGATTCAAGCGTCGTCTCTGTCAAAAGCAAAGGCTCATACGGACATTGTCCTAGCCTTTCTCAGATCTCACGGGTGGAAAGTGAACATAGAAAAAAGTTCTCTGTCCCCGTCAACAAGAGTTCCCTTCTTGGGAACAATAATAGACTCCTTAGAAATGAAGATTTTTCTGACAGAGGCCAGAAAATCAAAACTTCTAAGCTCTTGTCAAGTACTTCATTCTGTTCTTCTTCCTTCCATAGCGCAGTGCATGGAAGTAATAGGTTTGATGGTTGCGGCAATGGACATAGTTCCTTTTGCACAAATTCATCTAAGACCATTACAACTGTGCATGCTCAGACAGTGGAATGGGGATTATACAGACTTGTCTCCGACGATCCAAGTAGATCAAAGAACCAGAGATTCACTCCGTTGGTGGCTGAACCTGGACAACCTGTCACAGGGAATGAGCTTCCGCAGACCAGAGTGGGTCATTGTCACGACCGACGCCAGTCTGGTGGGCTGGGGCGCGGTCTGGGAACCCCTGAAAGCTCAGGGTCTATGGTCTCGGGAAGAATCTCTTCTCCCGATAAACATTCTGGAACTGAGAGCGATATTCAATGCTCTCAAAGCTTGGCCTCAACTAGCAAAGGCCAAATTCATAAGATTTCAATCAGACAACATGACGACTGTTGCATATATCAACCATCAGGGGGGAACAAGGAGTTCCCTGGCGATGGAGGAAGTGACCAAAATAATTTAATGGGTGGAGAATCACTCCTGCCACTTGTCTGCAATCCACATCCCAGGAGTGGAAAATTGGGAAGCGGATTTTCTGAGTCGTCAGACTTTCCATCCGGGGGAGTGGGAACTCCATCCGGAAATCTTTGCCCAAATAACTCAATTATGGGGCATTCCAGACATGGACCTGATGGCGTCTCGTCAGAACTTCAAGGTTCCTTGCTACGGGTCCAGATCCAGGGATCCCAAGGCGACTCTAGTAGATGCACTGATAGCGCCTTGGACCTTCAACCTAGCTTATGTATTCCCACCGTTGCCTCTCATTCCCAGGCTGGTAGCCAGGATCAATCAGGAGAGGGCTTCGGTGATCTTGATAGCTCCTGCGTGGCCACGCAGAACTTGGTATGCAGACCTGGTGAATATGTCATCGGCTCCACCATGGAAGCTACCTTTGAGACAGGACCTTCTTGTTCAAGGTCCATTCGAACATCCGAATCTGGCTTCACTCCAACTGACTGCTTGGAGATTGAACGCTTGATTTTATCAAAGCGTGGGTTTTCAGATTCTGTCATTGATACTCTTGTCCAGGCTAGAAAGCCTGTAACTAGGAAAATTTACCATAAAATATGGAAAAAATATATCTGTTGGTGTGAATCTAAAGGATTCCCATGGAACAAGATAAAAATTCCTAAGATTCTATCCTTTCTACAAGAGGGTTTGGAGAAAGGATTATCTGCAAGTTCTTTGAAGGGACAGATTTCTGCTTTATCTGTTTTACTTCACAAAAAGCTGGCGGCTGTGCCAGATGTTCAAGTTTTTGTTCAGGCTCTGGTTAGAATCAAGCCTGTTTACAAACCTTTGACTCCTCCTTGGAGTCTCAATTTAGTTCTTTCAGTTCTTCAAGGGGTTCCGTTTGAACCCTTACATTCCGTAGATATTAAGTTACTATCTTGGAAAGTTTTGTTTTTGGTTGCAATTTCTTCTGCTAGAAGAGTTTCAGAGTTATCTGCTCTGCAGTGTTCTCCTCCTTATCTGGTGTTCCATGCAGATAAGGTGGTTTTGCGTACTAAACCTGGTTTTCTTCCGAAAGTTGTTTCTAACAAAAACATTAACCAGGAGATAGTTGTGCCTTCTTTGTGTCCGAATCCAGTTTCAAAGAAGGAACGTTTGTTACACAATTTGGATGTAGTTCGTGCTCTAAAATTCTATTTAGAGGCTACAAAGGACTTCAGACAAACATCTTCTTTGTTTGTTGTTTATTCTGGTAAAAGGAGAGGTCAAAAAGCAACTTCTACCTCTCTCTCTTTTTGGCTTAAAAGCATCATCCGATTGGCTTATGAGACTGCCGGACGGCAGCCTCCTGAAAGAATCACAGCTCACTCCACTAGGGCTGTGGCTTCCACATGGGCCTTCAAGAACGAGGCTTCTGTTGATCAGATATGTAAGGCAGCGACTTGGTCTTCACTGCACACTTTTACCAAATTTTACAAATTTGATACTTTTGCTTCTTCTGAGGCTATTTTTGGGAGAAAGGTTTTGCAAGCCGTGGTGCCTTCCATCTAGGTGACCTGATTTGCTCCCTCCCATCATCCGTGTCCTAAAGCTTTGGTATTGGTTCCCACAAGTAAGGATGACGCCGTGGACCGGACACACCTATGTTGGAGAAAACAGAATTTATGCTTACCTGATAAATTACTTTCTCCAACGGTGTGTCCGGTATCATCCGATTGGCTTATGAGACTGCCGGACGGCAGCCTCCTGAAAGAATCACAGCTCACTCCACTAGGGCTGTGGCTTCCACATGGGCCTTCAAGAACGAGGCTTCTGTTGATCAGATATGTAAGGCAGCGACTTGGTCTTCACTGCACACTTTTACCAAATTTTACAAATTTGATACTTTTGCTTCTTCTGAGGCTATTTTTGGGAGAAAGGTTTTGCAAGCCGTGGTGCCTTCCATCTAGGTGACCTGATTTGCTCCCTCCCATCATCCGTGTCCTAAAGCTTTGGTATTGGTTCCCACAAGTAAGGATGACGCCGTGGACCGGACACACCTATGATGGAGAAAACAGAATTTATGCTTACCTGATAAATTACTTTCTCCAACGGTGTGTCCGGTCCACGGCCCGCCCTGGTTTTTTTAATCAGGTCTGATGAATTATTTTCTCTAACTACAGTCACCACGGTATCATATGATTTCTCCTATGCATATTCCTCCTTTACGTCGGTCGAATGACTGGGGTAGGCGGAGCCTAGGAGGGATCATGTGACCAGCTTTGCTGGGCTCTTTGCCATTTCCTGTTGGGGAAGAGAATATCCCACAAGTAAGGATGACGCCGTGGACCGGACACACCGTTGGAGAAAGTAATTTATCAGGTAAGCATAAATTCTGTTTTATTACATTTCATTAAAATGGGTAGAAATTGGACTTAAAAAGTAAGCATATGTGTTATCATATTCTATTCCTTCAATTAGTGTGATATATTGATAATCCTGAGCTGCTAATACAGAGGCTTATTCTATATTCCTGTCTTGGTGACACAGCTAACCTCAGTTATGGGATTATAAAATCACTGATAATGGTAATTCCCCTGGGAATACAATTTATCCATTAAAAATGTAATCTGTGGCGTAACCAATGCTCACGACAGTGAAATAAACTGTCATGTGAGTGTCAATATGAATTCATGAGCCTTTAATTGTAGAAAGTAGCAATTGTTGTGATACTGTCCCTTTAAATAACTAAAATAGGTTAACCACTTAGGCTTGTTATTATCACTTAAGACATCGGCAGTAGAAACCACTTAAACTACAATGAGTCTTGAATATTAGTATAATGCAACCTGGTAAATATCAACCGTTGTAGCTGAAATGAAATAAGGCCAAATATTATATAAGTATCATTGCGTGGTCACAGGCCTTGAGACAAGGGGCGGAACTACAGGGGGTGTAGAGGTCGATACTGCGACTGGGCCCCTGAGGGTGGGGGTCCAGCTTAAAAAAAAAAAAGTTGACCTTCCACTATCATGTGATATCATGTGAGTGTGACATGATGCTTTACTAGTGTTTCTGACTACAGGGGTTAGTGTTTTTGTTTTACCCATTGGTGTTTGTGTGTATGTATGTATGTATGTATGTATGTATGTATGTGACTGTGTGTGTATTTATGCATGTATGTGTGTGTATGTGTGTATGTGTGTGTATGTTTATATGTATGTATGTGACTGTGCGTGTATTTATGCATGTATGTGTGTGTATGTGTGTGTGTATGTATGTGACTGTGTGTGTATTTATGCATGTATATGTGTGTGTGTGTGTATGTTTGTGGAATCAGCAAATTACAGACCTTGTTACTATAGCATGGGGGGGCGGGGGGGTAAACAGTGTCACTATACAGTACCACTATATACAGTACGGGGGTGCTGGACCATGTCACTGACTACTGTGGTCACTTTATAAAGTACTGGGAAGGGTAGGGTCAGGCCAGCCATCTCACCGGCAGATTACAGACTGTGTCACTGACTCACTATATACAGTACTGGTGGGTTAAACAGTGTCACTATATACTGTAATGAGGGGTCAGACCATCTCACAGACTGTGGGCACAGGGTATCTCCTTTTGTAGACATGTAATCTGATTCACATTTTTGTTTTCTGTGTTAAATGTAAAAAAAAAATAAAAAAAAATGATATGTATCAAATTCACCTTTTTTTTTTTTTGGGGGGGGGTAGGGGGGTAGGGGGCCTTCTTAGATTCTTGCACCTGTGGTTTCTAAATACGCCTCTGCTTGAGACATTATATACACTTGGATAGCAGTTGCTTCGATATTGTCTTTTTAAATTAGAGTGTTCAGTAGACCATTTTGACTTAATTATCAAGTAACATATTGACAATAAATCACTCCAGCTACAAATCTTATTAAGTATACTTTGAAGTAGTCATAACCTGGTATTTTGTGGCTAACTGGTGGATACCAATGTATATAAGTGTGGCCGGTCGCAGTTATAAAGTAGCAAGATTGTATTTAAAAAGTATCACAGTGCTAAACTGGCTACTGTTTACGGTGAGACAGTATTGCAAGCAACGCTTTTATTGCATCCCATCTATTACAGGCAGCTCCAATGAGGATTATGAATAACTATGGCGTATTAATTTGCTATGAAACAGCCGTGTTATAAATTAGGCCACTGCTGATTGTATCAGCGATAGATAACCATTATATTAATTTGACTGCACCCATATTATATATCAGTCTTAAGTGACTATATCACTTGACATGAGGTTAAACTATTCAATATATTTGCGCTTGGTTGCTGACTTTAATTTAAAAGACCCTGTATAGATCCTCCCTTAAAATGTTTCGCCTTAATTTGTCTACTTTTACTTTTAAACATTGATTGATATTATATTGGGGGGTCTCTGAGCTTTATTATGTACAACACTTTATTACAGCAATATTTATAGAATATGTAATAAAATGTTTCCTCTTAGGCTACTTAGTGAAAAAGTTATGGAGATTAGGCGCTTAATCTGCAAAAGGGATAAAGGTGTGTATGTTAGTCGTTAGCTAAATATGTAGAAAAAACTGGACCTTGGACAGAATAAGTGAAAAATTCTTCTATAATTTATTTTCAAAATAAAAACATGATAATACCAAAATAAAATAAATCACAATCCCTAAGTGTTGCAACACTATATCGATCAATTCATAAAATTTCTAAAATTCAGATATACATTTGTTTCATACACCAATAAAAGGATTTATCTGCTCTTTTGTATCCTTTGTTCAAAGATTTTAGATAGAATGTATTCTTTTATTTCAACACAATTAATAATATTTGTCTCTATTCAATATTTTATATCTATATTTCATCAACTTTAAAATTACAAATATGTAGCAAAAACTAACAATTAGTTAAAACAATTTAAATGCAAGACTGATTATAAATGGTGTCCCCACAATGGCTGTTTACTTATATTGGTTGTAATTTTGCGTATCTAAAAAGTTCATCAAAACATTTGTAAGTAATTGGAGATAAATTACTGAGGGCTGTGTTCTTTATCCTTATATTTATGTTGTGATAAATTACGGTTTCACAGTTACCTCTTTGTATCCTCAGTGAGCTTAATTTGTAGAAAAGGAATGTTCCAAACAGTGTTTAGGGGTGATTTTCTTACCCTCACTTGTGAGCTGTTACTACTCACGGCTTCCCGGCGGTTCCTATGTGTCCTCAGTTTGACTCTCAGACAAGGGGTTCCGGTAGGTAATTTTCCTTTGTGTTACCTTGTCACTGGTCCTTGTAGGAAGTGCTCTGATTACAGCACCAAACTTTAGACAATCCTTTTGTTTCTGTAACTTACGCAAGTTAGCTTTTGTGTTTGTAGTTCCTCAATCTCCTGCACTTAAGTACTTCTGTACGCAGGAAAAAAACAGGGTTTTTCTTTCTTGGTGTTCACACAGATATCAACATGTTTTGCCAGCAACCCTGGCTTTATCAAGTTACAGAAACAAAAGGATTGTCGTAATCAGTCGTGCATTTAAATTGTTTTAACTAATTGTTAGTTTTTGCTACACATTTGTAATTTTAAAGTTGATGAAATATAGATATAAAATATCGAATAGAGACAAATATTATTAATTGTGTTGAAATATAAGAATACATTCTATCTAAAATATTTGAACAAAGGATACAAAAGAGCAGATAAATCCTTTTATTGCTGTATGAAACAAATGTATATCTGAATTTTATGAATTGATCGATATAGTGTTGCAACACTTAGGGATTGTGATTTATTTTATTTTGGTATTATCATGTTTTTATTTTGAAAATAAATTGTAGAAGAATTTTTCACTTATTCTGTCCAAGGTCCAGTTTTTTCTACATATTTAGCTAACGACTTCCATACACACCTTTATCCCTTTTGCAGATTAAGCGCCTAATCTCCATAACTTTTTCACTTTATACACCTTTCTATCTGGGAAGTAGATAGTAGGAGAAAAAGGCAAGGGATATTAACTCTTAAGCGCTAGTTTATTTAACCCCCTTTTTTTGCCTCTTAGGCTACTTGTCAGAAAACACCATCAGGTTTCTGGGAATGTGTTTGTCAAGATGGTTATGAAGGCGATGGTACAATATGCTACGGAAATACAGCACAGGTATTTATTATATCAGAAGTATCTTCAGCTTCATCAGAATATTTTATTAAAGGTTCTTAGCCAGAAACTGCATACAAGTTACGGTTGGAGCAATGGCTGGCTGATTTCATCTACATTTAAAAAGTTATGGGTTGAAGTTTTTTAATTAACAAATGGCAGACTGCTAAAGCTACATAACTTTATAGAAATGATTTAACTAACAGAATTGGTAGGTGACAAATACAATAACATTCCCTCACACCGATAATTAAATGGGATAGGGACAAGGCCATAGGCAGAAATATTGCAATGTTTATATCACTTCAAACCATTTTTAAACAATATTTTGACAATTCATATGTCCTATCAATAGCAGTGATGTCATTGATGAGGTCATGTCATTTAAATGTTTCAGAACAGCAAGGCTATGGATTAATTTGCATGAGAAATGAACACAATTGTTAGCAAAAAAAAATAACTGAGATGTCTCATTTTAAAAAGAAATTGACTGATAATAATCTTGTATCATGCCTCATTGTATTATAAATATATTTTTTTACTAGGTGATTGCATCACTCACAGAAGCCTCAGAGTTTCACAAATGGATTAATGTGAGTAACAAACGTCTAGAATTATGTGGTGATGATGCTGTTTCAATTTCAAAACTAGAAACAAGTGTTATTGTAGCTTTTAAAACCAGTAAAATGTCTTTGAGATATCATCATTAACTTTTGCTTATCTTATTACATAAATACCTATACTTGCTGTATACTCTAATAGCTCATATTTTTCAGATATTCGATAAAAAAAAGTAAAACTGCAGTAATAATGTAGAGAAGACTCAAGCTCTATATATCTCAGGTTTAACCCTTTCCCTTTTTAATTTTCAGGATGCTACACTGAAGTCTATGTTTTCCCAATCTTCGAATGTTACTGTATTGGTACCATCACGGAAAGCTTTTGAAAATATGAGCGAGAAGGACAAAACATATTGGCTGACAAAAGAGAATATGCCAACCTTGCTCAAGTAATCAATATATTATTTCTGCAAGTAATGAACCTATCATTTCAGAAGTGTGTGCATGTATGTAAACGAGTACATATATACCTAGAGATAACTTAAAGGGACACTAAACCCCAACATTTTTATTTTATGATTCAGATAGAAAATACAATTTTAAACAACTTGCTAATTTACTTCTATTATCTAATTTGCTTCATTTTTTAGATATTCTTTGTTGAAGAAATAGCAATGCACATGGGTGAGCCAATCACACGAGGCATCTATGTGCAGCCACCAATCAGCAGCTACTGAGCCTATATAGATATGCTTTTCAGCAAAGAATATCAATAGAATGAAGCAAATTAGATAATAGAAGTAAATTAGAAAGTTGTTTATAATTGCATGCTCTTTCTGAATCACAAAAGAAAAAATGTGGGTTTCACGTCTTAAAGGAATAGTCTAGTCAAAATTAAACTTTCATGATTCAGATAGAGCAGACAATTTTAAGCAACTCTAATTTACTCCTTTTCTCAAGTTTTCTTCATTCTCTTTGTATCTTTATTTGAAAAAGCAGGAATGTAAGCATAGGAGCCGGCCCATTTTTGGTTCAGAATCTGGGTAGCGCTTTTTGATTGGTGTCTAAATGTAACCACCAATCAGCAAGCGCTTCTCAGATGCTGAACAAAAAATGGGCCGGCTCCTAAGCTTACATTCAAATAAAGATACCAAGAGAACAAAGAAAAAAATTGATAATAGGAGTAAATTAGAAAGTTGCTTAAAATCATGAAAGTTTAATTTTGACTAGACTGTTCCTTTAAGACAGGGAGGGAGGGGCTAGCGTGAGATTTTCAATCAAGGTGTTAATAGGTTTAAATTACTCTCCTTCAGTACATGAAGTACCATGCAACATACAAAAAATACATACAATAAAGATTTGCAGGAAAATGTCTATTATATATATTAGTGTGAATGACTCACACAAACACATGCAGAGAGTAGGATGATATTGTAAAGGACATTACTAACTGATACATATCAAGGTCATGATTTGCTGATTTGATATATAGCATAGTATTAACATTTTTATTTATTGCATTTATAAATGGATTTTCGCAGCAGTTTAAATACATAGTTTAGATCAGCGCCATCTTAGGTCAAGATTACGAGTGGATTGATATGGTGTTTTTGATGCCATTTGCATGCAAGTTAAATTCCGCTCCTATAACAAGTTGAAAGTGTGAACGTTTTACGCAATGATTATCGTGACCTCAGAGCTCTGTTTAGCTGTTACGCTTGAATAAAAAGTTCAAAGATGAGGTCTTAAGTGTTATGGGGAAAAAAGGACTGCAAAGAGACATAGATAAACATACATATACACAGGGCTCAAAATTTCCACTAGCCCACAAGCCATTGGGGAGTGGAAATTTAACAGTGGCGAGTGAAAGTTAGTGAGTGAATGTCTACTAATATTATCTAAAGGGTTATGATATATTCATGAAAGGGCAAGGGACCCCATTAGTGCATAGACTGTTTGTTTCTTCTGAGAGGGTAAACAGGGACAGAGAGAGATTGGAGAGGAAAAGGGAAAGTGGAGAAAAAGATAGCTTTAAGAAAGAGTGAAGAAATATAACATAGAAAGAGTGTAAAAAGAAGATACGTGCCTGAAAGTGAAGTGAGGGCATAGAAAGAGAGATTGAAGAAAGAAGGAAGTAAAGCAAGATAGATGAGAGATGATAATTATAAAACTATTTTTTTCAGGTCTGCTATGACCTCACATTCACCTAGATAACGATTTTTGCGTTGCAGCTTTTAACGCTGAAAAAATTTCAGCGTAAAAGCAGTAGCACCGCTATTGGGAGTGGTGTCGGTATAGCTATACCCCAAGCATTGTAGCCTGTAACGCAACACCAATCCCGCACTCAAAAAATGATGTTTTTGCATAGGATTTCCATAGCACCGGTATTACAGGTTGTGCAGTGAAGCTAAAATGCTTGCGTTACAGCCTATACCGACACGAGCCATACCGCCATCTGAGAGTAAATGTTTCACAAAACTTATAACTAAAGTGTTACAAAGTACACTAACACCCGTAAACTACCTATTAACCCCTAAAAAGCCACCCTCCCGCATCGCAAACACTATATTAAACCTATTAACCCCTAATCTGTCGCTCACCCACATCATGACTATTCAATAAAGTTATTAACCCCTAATCTGCCACCCACCCACATCGCCAACACTATTTAAATATATTAACCCAAAAACCCCCGGCCTCCCACATCTCCACCACTAAATAAACCTATTAACCCCTAAACTGCCGGCCCCCCACATTGCAAAACCCCTAAACCTAACACCCCCCGTAAATATATTATTATTTTCTGTAACTTAGTTCTTTTTTATTTTTTGTACTTTAGATAGTTTATTTAATTTTATTTATTTGTAGCAATTGTGTTTAATTAATTTATTGATAGTGTAGTGTTAGGTTAATTGTAGGTAATTGTAGGTAGTTTATTTAATTATTTTATTGATAGGGTAGTGTTAGGTTTAATTATATCTTAGGTTATGATTTATTTTACAGGTAAATTTGTTATTATTTTAACTAGGTAACTATTAAATAGTTCTTAACTATTTAATAGCTATTGTACCTGGTTAAAATAATTACAAAGTTGCCTGTAAAATAAATATTAATCCTAAAATAGCTATAATATAATTATAATTTATATTGTAGCTATATTAGGATTTATTTTACAGGTAAGTATTTAGCTTTAAATAGGAATCATTTATTTAATAAGAGTTAATTTATTTCGTTAGATAAAAATTATATTTAACTTAGGGGGGTGTTAGTGTTAGGGTTAGACTTAGCTTTAGGGGTTAATACATTTATTAGAATAGCGGTGAGCTCCGGTCGGCAGATTAGGGGTTAATAAGTGTAGGTAGGTGTCGGCGACGTTGTGGGGGGCAGATTAGGGGTTAATAAATATAACATAGGGGTCGGCGATGTTAGGGGTAGCAGATTAGGGGTACATAGGGATAACGTAGGTGGCGCGATTTAAGGTCGGAAGATTAGGGGTTAATTATTTTAAGTAGCTTGCGGCGACGTTGTGGGGGGCAAGTTAGGGGTTAATAGATATAATACAGGGGTCGGCGGTGTTAGGGGCAGCAGATTAGGGGTACATAAGTATAACGTAGGTGGCGGTCGGCAGATTAGGGGTTAAAAATTTTAATCGAGTGGCGGCGATGTGGGGGGGAGCTCGGTTTAGGGGTACATAGGTAGTTTATGGGTGTTAGTGTACTTTAGGGTACAGTAGTTAAGAGCTTTATAAACCGGCGTTAGCCAGAAAGCTCTTAACTCCTGCTATTTTCAGGCGGCTGGAATCTTGTCGTTAGAGCTCTAACGCTCACTGCAGAAACGACTCTAAATACCGGCGTTAGGAAGATCCCATTGAAAAGATAGGCTACGCAAATGGCGTAGGGGGATCTGCGGTATGGAAAAGTCGCGGCTGTAAAGTGAGCGTTAGACCCTTTAATCACTGACTCCAAATCTATGTGTCCTCCAAATATTAGTGCAGCCTTGGTTTTTGCTCAAGTGCTAACACATTACTTTTTACTTGTAATATGGAAGTAAAAATGGAACCTTTATAGATTGCTCTCTAGCGATGTTAGCTCATCATAACGCTACCATTTTTACATGCCACTAATCTAGGCCATAATGTATATATTTCTCAAACATTGGTGTGTCCGGTCCACGGCGTCATCCTTACTTGTGGGATATTCTCCTCCCCAACAGGAAATGGCAAAGAGTCCCAGCAAAGCTGGTCACATGATCCCTCCTAGGCTCCGCCCACCCCAGTCATTCTCTTTGCCGTTGCACAGGCAACATCTCCACAGAGATGGTTAAGAGTTTTTTGGTGTTTAAATGTAGTTTTTATTCTTCTATCAAGTGTTTGTTATTTTAAAATAGTGCTGGTATGTACTATTTACTCTGAAACAGAAAAGGATGAAGATTTCTGTTTGTAAGAGGAAAATGATTTTAGCAGACAGTAACTAAAATCGGTTGCTGTTTCCACATAGGACTGTTGAGATGAAGTAACTTCAGTTGGGGGAAACAGTTAGCAGACTTTTCTGCTTAAGGTATGACTAGCCATATTTCTAACAAGACTGTGTAATGCTGGAAGGCTGTCATTTCCCCTCATGGGGACCGGTAAGCCATTTTCTTAGTCAAAAACAAACAGAATAAAGGACTTATTATGGGCTAAAAAACTGGTAGACATTTTTATGGGCTAAATCGATTGCTTTATTTGTGCATATTATTCAAATTTAGGCTAACAATTGACATTTATAATCTTGGGGAACGTTTATAAAACGGCAGGCACTGTATTGGACACCTTTTTCAGTCAGGGGGCCTTTCTAGTCATAGACTGAGCCTCATTTTCGCGCCATTAATGAGCAGTTGTTTTTTGAGAACAGGGCATGCAGATGCATGTGTGTGGATCTAAGAATCTCTGAAAAAGCTTTTAGAAGGCGTCATTTGGTATCGTATTCCCCTCAGGGCTTGGTTGGGTCTTAGCAAAGACTGTATCTGGGACTGTATAGGGGTTAAATTGAAAAACGGCTCCGGTTCCGTTATTTTAAGGGTTAAAGCTCTGAAATTTGGTGTGCAATACTTTTAAGGCTTTAAGACACTGTGGTGAAAATTTTGTGTGGTAATTTTTGAACAATTCCTTCATACTTTTTCACATATTCAGTAATAAAGTGTTTTCTGTTTGAAATTTAAAGTGACAGTAACGGTTTTATTTTAAAACGTTTTTTGTGCATTGTTGACAAGTTTAAGCCTGTTTAACATGTCTATACCTTCAGATAAGCTATGTTCTATATGTATGAAAGCCAATGTGTCTCCCCATTTAAATTTATGTGATAATTGTGCCATAGCGTCCAAACAAAGTAAGGACAGTACTGCCACAAATAATGATATTGCCCAAGATGATTCCTCAAATGAGGGGAGTAAACATGATACTACATCATCTCCTACTGTGTCTACACCAGTTTTGCCCATGCAGGAGGCCCCTAGTACATCTAGTGCGCCAATACTTATTACCATGCAACAATTAACGGCTGTAATGGATAACTCCATAGCAAATCTTTTATCCAAAATGCCTACTTATCAGAGAAAGCGCGATTGCTCTGTTTTAAACACTGAAGAGCAAGAGGACGCTGATGATAATTGTTCTGTCATACCCTCACACCAATCTGAAGGGGCCATGAGGGAGGTTTTGCCTGAGGGAGAAACTTCAGATTCAGGAAAAAATTCTCATCAAGCTGAACCTGATGTTGTGACATTTAAATTTAAATTAGAACATCTCCGCGCACTGCTTAAGGAGGTGTTATCTACTCTGGATGATTGTGACAATTTGGTCATTCCAGAGAAATTATGCAAGATGGACAGGTTCCTAGAGGTTCCGGTGCCCCCCGACGCTTTTCCTATACCCAAGCGGGTGGCGGACATAGTAAATAAAGAGTGAGAAAAGCCCGGCATACCTTTTGTTCCTCCCCCTATATTTAAGAAATTATTTCCTATGGTCGACCCCAGAAAGGACTTATGGCAGACAGTCCCCAAGGTCGAGGGGGCAGTTTCTACTCTAAACAAACGCACTACTATCGAAGATAGTTGTGCTTTCAAAGATCCTATGGATAAAAAATTGGAAGGTTTGCTTAAAAAGATTTTTGTACAGCAAGGCTACCTTCTACAACCAATTTCATGCATTGTTCCTGTCACTACGGCAGCGTGGTTCTGGTTCGAGGAACTAGAAGAGTCGCTCAGTAGAGAAACTCCATATGAGGAGGTTATGGACAGAGTTCACACACTTAAATTGGCTAACTCTTTTATTTTAGATGCCGCTTTGCAATTAGCAAAATTAGCGGCGAAAAAATTCAGGGTTTGCTATTGTGGCGCGCAAAGCGCTTTGGCTAAAGTCTTGGTCAGCGGATGTGTCATCCAAGACAAAATGACTTAACATTACTTTCAAAGGTAAAACTTTATTTGGACCTGATTTGAAAGAGATTATTTCAGACATCACTGGGGGAAAGGGCCACGCCCTTCCACAGGATAGATCTTTTAAGGCTAAAAATAAGCCTAATTTTCGTCCCTTTCGCAGAAATGGACCAGCCTCTAATTCTGCATCCTCTAAGCAAGAGGGTAATGCCTCACAACCCAAACCAGCCTGGAAACCAATGCAAGGCTGGAACAAAGGTAAGCAGGCCAAGAAGCCTGCCACTGCTAACAAGACAGCATGAAGGAGTAGCCCCCGATCCGGGACTGGATCTGGTGGGGGGCAGACTCTCTCTCTTTGCTCAGGCTTGGGCAAGAGATGTTCGGGATCCTTGGGCGCTAGAAATAGTTTCTCAAGGTTATCTCCTGGAATTCAAGGAACTACCCCCAAGGGGAAGGTTCCACAAGTCTCACTTATCCTCAAACCAAATAAAGAGACAGGCATTCTTACATTGTGTAGAAAACCTGTTAAAGATGGGAGTGATACACCCAGTTCCAATAAAGGAACAAGGAATGGGATTTTATTCCAATCTGTTCATAGTTCCCAAAAAAGAGGGAACGTTCAGACCAATTTTGGATTTGAAGATCCTAAACAAATTTCTCAGGGTACCATCGTTCAAAATGGAAACTATTCGAACGATTCTACCCACCATCCAGGAAAGTCAATTTATGACTACCGTGGATCTAAAGGATGCATACCTACATATCCCTATCCACAAGGAACATCATCAGTTCCTAAGGTTCGCTTTTCTGGACAAACATTACCAGTTTGTGGCTCTTCCATTCGGATTAGCCACTGCTCCAAGGATTTTCACAAAGGTGCTAGGGTCCCTTCTAGCGGTTCTAAGACCAAGGGGCATTGCAGTAGTACCTTACTTGGACGACATTCTACTACAAGCGTCGCCCCTGTCAAAGGCAAAGGCTCATACGGACATCGTTCTAGCCTTTCTCACATCTCACGGATGGAAGGTGAACAAAGAAAAGAGTTCTCTGTCCCCGTCAACAAGAGTTCCCTTCTTGGGAACAATAATAGATTCCTTAGAAATGAGGATTTTTCTGACAGAGGTCAGAAAATCAAAACTTCTAAGCTCTTGTCAAGTGCTTCATTCTGTTCCTCGTCCTTCCATAGCGCAGTGCATGGAAGTAATAGGATTGATGGTTGCAACAATGGACATAGTTCCTTTTGCACGAATTCATCTAAGACCATTACAACTGTGCATGCTCAAACAGTGGAATGGGGATTATACAGACTTGTCTCCAATGATTCAAGTAGATCAAAAGACCAGAGATTCACTCCGTTGGTGGCTGACCCTGGACCATCTGTCCCAGGGAATGAGCTTCCGCAGGCCAGAGTGGGTCATTGTCACGACCGACGCCAGTCTAGTGGGCTGGGGTGCGGTCTGGGAATCCCTGAAAGCTCAAAGTCTATGGTCTCGGGAAGAGTCTCTTCTCCCGATAAACATTCTGGAACTGAGAGCGATATTCAATGCTCTCAGAGCTTGGCCTCAACTAGCAAAGGCCAAATTCATAAGGTTCCAATCAGACAACATGACGACTGTTGCTTATATCAATCATCAAGGGGGAACAAAGAGTTCCCTGGCGATGAAAGAAGTGACCAAAATAATTCAATGGGCGGAGGATCACTCCTGCCACTTGTCTGCGATCCACATCCCAGGAGTGGAAAATTGGGAAGCGGATTTTCTGAGTCGTCAGACATTCCATCCGGGGGAGTGGGAACTCCATCCGGAAATCTTTGCCCAAATAACTCAATTATGGGGCATTCCAGACATGGATCTGATGGCGTCTCGTCAGAACTTCAAGGTTCCTTGCTACGGGTCCAGATCCAGGGATCCCAAGGCGACTCTAGTAGATGCACTAGTAGCACCTTGGACCTTCAACCTAGCTTATGTATTCCCACCGTTTCCTCTCATTCCCAGGCTGGTAGCCAGGATCAATCAGGAGAGGGCCTCGGTGATCTTGATAGCTCCTGCGTGGCCACGCAGGACTTGGTATGCAGACCTGGTGAATATGTCATCGGCTCCACCATGGAAGCTACCTTTGAGACAGGACCTTCTTGTTCAAGGTCCATTCGAACACCCAAATCTGGTCTCCCTCCAACTGACGGCTTGGAGATTGAACGCTTGATTCTATCAAAGCGTGGGTTTTCAGATTCGGTGATAGATACTCTGGTTCAGGCCAGAAAACCTGTAACTAGAAAAATTTACCATAAAATATGGAAAAAATATATCTGTTGGTGTGAATCCAAAGGATTCCCATGGAATAAGATAAAAATTCCTAAGATTCTCTCCTTTCTTCAAGAAGGTTTGGAGAAAGGATTATCTGCAAGTTCCCTAAAGGGAAAGATCTCTGCTTTATCTGTCTTACTACACAAAAGACTGGCAGCTGTGCCAGATGTTCAAGCATTTGTTCAGGCTCTGGTTAGGATCAAGCCTGTTTACAGACCTTTGACTCCTCCCTGGAGTCTAAATCTAGTTCTTTCAGTTCTTCAAGGGGTTCCGTTTGAACCCTTACATTCCATAGATATTAAGTTACTATCTTGGAAAGTTTTGTTTTTGGTTGCAATTTCTTCTGCTAGAAGAGTTTCAGAGTTATCTGCTCTGCAGTGTTCTCCTCCTTATCTGGTGTTCCATGCAGATAAGGTGGTTTTGCGTACTAAGCCTGTTTTTCTTCCTAAAGTTGTTTCTAACAAAAATATTAACCAGGAGATAGTTGTACCTTCTTTGTGTCCGAATCCAGTTTCAAAGAAGGAACGTTTGTTACACAATTTGGACGTTGTCCGTGCTCTAAAGTTCTATTTAGAGGCTACTAAAGATTTCAGACAAACATCTTCCTTGTTTGTTGTTTATTCTGGTAAAAGGAGAGGTCAAAAAGCGACTTTTACCTCTCTTTCCTTTTGGCTTAAAAGCATCATCCGATTGGCTTATGAGACTGCCGGACGGCAGCCTCCTGAAAGAATCACAGCTCACTCCACTAGGGCTGTGGCTTCCACATGGGCCTTCAAGAACGAGGCTTCTGTTGACCAGATATGTAAGGCAGCGACTTGGTCTTCACTGCACACTTTTGCCAAATTTTACAAATTTGATACTTTTGCTTCTTCGGAGGCTATTTTTGGGAGAAGGGTTTTGCAAGCTGTGGTTCCTTCCGTTTAGGTGACCTGATTTGCTCCCTCCCTTCATCCGTGTCCTAAAGCTTTGGTATTGGTTCCCACAAGTAAGGATGACGCCGTGGACCGGACACACCAATGTTGGAGAAAACAGAATTTATGCTTACCTGATAAATTACTTTCTCCAACGGTGTGTCCGGTCCACGGCCCGCCCTGGTTTTTTAATCAGGTCTGATGAATTATTTTCTCTAACTACAGTCACCACGGTATCATATGGTTTCTCCTATAAATATTTCCTCCTGTCCGTCGGTCGAATGACTGGGGTGGGCGGAGCCTAGGAGGGATCATGTGACCAGCTTTGCTGGGACTCTTTGCCATTTCCTGTTGGGGAAGAGAATATCCCACAAGTAAGGATGACGCCGTGGACCGGACACACCGTTGGAGAAAGTAATTTATCAGGTAAGCATAAATTCTGTTTTTTGCGTGCTTGTTGGTAACCAAGTTTGACTTTTTTTTTTTTACCTTTAGAAATCATATATTGACCGGCATCTATAAAGTTGACGATATAAAGAAATTGAATTCCTCTCATTTGCTGGCAACCACTCTGCATAGCAATTTTCTGCATCTTTCTAAAGAAAATGAGGTAATTGTTTTCTGTTTCTGAGTTAGTAGATATTTTTGACAGACAGAAGATTCTACTTTACAGTATATGTAATCTATGGTAAATGCTTGAGAATTATAAGTCTTACAGTATATGTAATCTATTGTTTAATTCATCATTGCAAATATAAAACATATTGTACACGCCCACTGATTGACTAAGATTTTAACGTTCTCTCCAGTATCTATCTACATTATTCTCTACAAACGATTCATTTAAACCTGCTAATCTTTTTATTAATATTGAATATATAGCATTAAATTAAACAGGGACTGTCCAATCCCAGGGGACTACTGAGGTAATAATATTTCTGTTACTATCACATCTCTTTCTACCAATAAAGCTGTTGGACTTATTCCTAAAAAAAAAATCAACATGTTTAATAATAGTTCATATCTATGAGAGAATTTTTTTTCATTTATGTCGCTTTAACAAATAATTTAAAGGGAAATGATAGCCAAAACTGAAATGCACTAGAGTGGATTTCAGTTATGAATAAAAGCATTTTGCTTCAAAAAATTCTACTAATAAACCTTATGTTTAAGGGGAAATCTGTACCACATTTAAATGCAGTCTCTGTTCATAGTGACAGTGGGGGTTTGTATAATGACATTTATAGTTGTTGCTAACATTATAAACACCACCAATAGCTTTCTAAGTGGTTGCAAAGTTGAATGTGTGTACATAGGGCATGCACAGCAAATGTACCTACAAGTATGAAACAGTGATACCTTTTACTAGAATCATTTTTTCTAATACAAGTATATTGTAAAAACACTCCAGTTCAAAACCCAAATACACTAGGGTGCATTAAACTGTTGATTATTATGTAATTTTAAAATTGACTTTAAAGACATTTTGAATTATTACTTTATGCCTCATTTATATTGTCTTCTATTTTTATTTCACTTTTTATTGTGATTTTAAAAATCCTGTATGAGACCACTGTCCTCTATGATTACCATGGGTGAGAGCAGGTAAAATAATAATGTTTACTAATCAGCTGATTATTTCACCTGCGCTCCAGCTCATATATCCTCCAACAGTGGCAAGTAGCAATTTCAATAGGTAAATTAAATAAAATCTTCAACTGTTTCTTTCAGAATGTGACCGTAGAAGGAGCTAACTTTGTTGTAGGAGATATATTAGCAACAAATGGTGTTGTGCATCTTATTGATAAGGTAAATTATTTTACTTACTTTGGTGTTATCCTCTTTTATATTACTGTATACACATTAATTATATCTCAAGAACTGTGTATTTATATTTTTCTGTGACTCTCAAATGACTAGGATCTATTTTACACAGTTTAGATGTTATTTCTACTGGGTAGCTAATTATTTTGTTTGTTTTAATGAGTATAACAGGAAAAAGAAAAAAGAAAGAGATCTATTTTGAGTGGGATCTAAATAATGATGTTGTTAAGTGCAAAACTGCTTTAAGCATCAAAACAATAAGGTATAATATAGTCTCAATGACCCTTTATTGATGGAAGCAATACTGTACATACAGGGAGTTATTATATCAGGTGATTTAAAGATAGGAAGCAATGTAGCACAGTAAATACAGGAATATGAGGGGAGTGAAGTTTTCTGTCTGACTGCTCCGTCAATGCCTTGGCACCACCTTTAGAGAGAACAGCATATACAGGTAGCAAGAGGGTTTAACTACAAGCCTGCAAGTTACATTTGCTACCCCAAAACCTTTATATGTTTGCATGAAACTAAACAGTTTGATTTGTGCCTAAATGAGCAATATTTTATTCTTATGCTAATGGTCAGACAAGAACAGACTGTTGTGTTTATGTTACAAACTAAATATTTATTTGTTTTTGTGCTGATAATAATAATCTAGCTGAGTAGGTTGTAGGTTGTACACACTGGAGAAATAATATTTACAAACCTTTTTCCTGTTAGGTTTTAGCTCCTATTACATTTATGGTTAGTACAATGCCTGACCTTATAACCAGGCTTGACCAGATGCCAGATTATTCCATCTTCCGGGGTTATATTATTGTGAGTATAAAGCCAAAGGGATTTAACATCATATAGTAATGTACGTTTTATGTAGTAAACACATTTTTCAGTTAATATATAAAGTGAATAATGCACCAATGTGCTTTGTTGTTCTCAGCAATACAAGCTGGCTACAGAGATTGAAGCCACTGATACCTACACAATATTTGCACCTCATAATGATGCCATCAACAATTACATCCGGAGCAAAAGCCCAGCAACTGTGGTTTGTATATATAAGAATAATTACCTTGTACATATTTAAATTAAATTAGGTTGTCTGTCAAATAAAATGGCAAATACAATTAACACATTAACTTTTTACTTTACTGAAAAAATCCCCAGTATTTTCTTTGACAACACATAAGGCACCACGGCCTACAGTAAGTTTTGCTGTCTTCCAAATACACATTCTCATAAATAACTATAGTATTGGCTCTAGTTTGCTTGAGGGCAGTTTTGCTATCAATCCATATGGGAATAATTCATAGGAAGGAACATTTGCAGGGCAGTGGAACAGCTATGGGGGCAGTGGTGCTTTCAGGAGTTTCAAAGGAGGTCATGAAAAAGCTTTCAGTGAAATAAGCAAATTGTATAAAGTGGCATTAATATTCTGTGATTACTGTTTGTACTCACTGTCTGGTAAGAGCCCATGTCGTTGTCTTGCTCCAAGCTCAGACCCAGTTTTCTTCCTTGAGTTTCTTTGTACACAGACTTTATTTTTTTTTTCTGGTATCTTTCTTGTGTTCAAATGTCATGCTTTTGAAGTAAAATTTCAACATACAGTTGTATGTTCTAGATTAATAGAAATATGTGAACTTTAGTTGGTACAGAACACTGCACTACCCCTTAACTCAGTTCTTTTAACAGATTTGCATTTTATCCAATCAGTGCTGACTCGTAAATAACTCCATGGAAGTGAGCACAATGTTTTCTATATGGCACACATGAACTAGCACTGCCTAAATGCACTGATATAAGAGGTGACCTTCAACAGCTTAGAAATCCAATTATGAGCCTACATAGGCTTAGCTTTCAACAAAGAAACAAAGCAAATTTGATGATGAAAGTTGTTTAAAATTGCATGCCCTAACTGAATCATGAAAGTTTAATTTTGACTTGACTATCCCTTTAAACCTGCATTGCTAAAAGTTATAGTTTAATGTTTTTACAATTGTTATCATACCTGTATGTCAGAAATACTGCTTACATATATAATACACCTCTGAAGGGCCTGAGATCTGGACTAGAGACTCTTTTCTGGACACTTAATATTATCCATTGTAATCACTTGTTCTGACCTCTTGTCTCATTATTGCAATATGTATGCTATATTCATTTCAATAAAGTTTATACAATGGAATAAAATAATATGAAACATATAGAGGAAAGACGCATAATCTCTTCTCATTAACTGTCTTAAGGATGAAGACACAATCAGATATCATATTGTGCTGGGGCAGCAGCTTCTGAAGAATGATCTACATAACGGCATGCATCGGGAAACAATGTTAGGATTTTCTTTCCAAATTGGATTTTTTGTACATAGCGGACAGGTACTTCAACAGAAATTAGCTTTTGGACTTGCACAGTAACAGTCATATGTATTAATAGGATACTAAACTTAATGCTATAATGCAGATGAAAAAACAGCTAAAGCATTACCAGGATGTGCCTGCCAGCCAATTAGAACCAATAATCCAAAGAGTACTTGTTCAACATATCCAGCTGATTTTGCTGTATTTGTTTCATTAAACAACTTTTACTTCATTCAGGCCAAAAACAATAATTCAACGTGTTTAAATGCTTCTCATTCATATATATGACAGAAATAGTTTGATCACACTCTCCCTTTAAATTATAAAATCATAAATGCCCTCTCCAGTCTCCCAGTTTATATTTTATATGGAAGAAAAAGCTATTATGAAATATTTAAGATATAAATGTTAACAATACAGTCTTATTTAAGCACATTTAAAAACAAAATACTATCTAAGAGTAGATGCACCCATGGGCAGCAGCAGTCCTTGCATACTGACCAATGTGACCCATAATTTAAAAAGAAATCAGCTAAAATTACAAAAAAATATTTGTTTTTTGTAACAAAACATCATTAATAAAGTTTAATTTATATAGTATTTTTTTATTGCAAAATCTATTCTTGTATGCAAAACTCTGTTTGTAAGTGGCATAGAAATGACCTGTCTTTTTAATTACTGTCTATTTATTACCCTTTACTAGAATTTAAATTTTATAAAGATCACTGTTAATTCTCAAGCACAAGTGAATCACCATAATGATATATTGTTTTAAAAAATAATTTACATTATCAAAAAAAAACTTCTGTGTGAAGTCAAATACTTGAATCTGTAAAAGGCTTTTGCCTCATTATTATTATATTGAAATATTTAAATATCTCCTGATTTTCTGATTTTTCTTTTAGACATATATTAATGATGCCCCAGTAAATTATACTAATATAGCCACCAATAAAGGAATTATCCATGGAATCGATAAGGTTTTGGAAATCCAGAAGAATCGATGTGATAGTAATGAAACAACATATACTTTGGTAATAACTTTTTATAATGATTTTTTTTAAATGTCACTTATAGACTAGATAATTAATGTTAAGCTATCTTTATTATACATATTAACATTTCATTATTACTTTGTTACAAATGAGTAATTATATGTATTCGGTGTGTTATAGCAAGTAGCCACTTAATCTATATTTCTCCAACATTGGTGTGTCCGGTCCACGGCGTCATCCTTACTTGTGGGATATTCTCCTCCCCAACAGGAAATGGCAAAGAGTCCCAGCAAAGCTGGTCACATGATCCCTCCTAGGCTCCGCCCACCCCAGTCATTCTCTTTGCCGTTGCACAGGCAACATCTCCACGGAGATGGTTAAGAGTTTTTTGGTGTTTAAATGTAGTTTTTATTCTTCTATCAAGTGTTTGTTATTTTAAAATAGTGCTGGTATGTACTATTTACTCTGAAACAGAAAAGGATGAAGATTTCTGTTTGTAAGAGGAAGATGATTTTAGCAGACAGTAACTAAAATCGATTGCTGTTTCCACATAGGACTGTGGAGATGAAGTAACTTCAGTTGGGGGAAACAGTTAGCAGACTTTTCTGCTTAAGGTATGACTAGCCATATTTCTAACAAGACTGTGTAATGCTGGAAGGCTGTCATTTCCCCTCATGGGGACCGGTAAGCCATTTTCTTAGTCAAACAAACAGAATAAAGGGCTTAATATGGGCTAAAAAACTGGTAGACATTTTTATGGGCTAAATCGATTGCTTTATTTGGGCATATTATTCAGATTTAGGCTAACAATTGGCATTTATAATCTTGGGGAACGCTTATAAAACGGCAGGCACTGTTTTGGACACCTTTTTCAGTCAGGTGGCCTTTCTAGTTATAGACTGAGCCTCATTTTCGCGCCATTAATGCGCAGTTGTTTTTTGAGAACAGGGCATGCAGATGCATGTGTGAGGGTCTAAAAATCTCTGAAAAACCTTCTAGAAGGCGTCATTTGGTATCGTATTCCCCTCAGGGCTTGGTTGGGTCTTAGCAAAGACTATAGCTGGGACTGTATAGGGGTTAAATTTAAAAACGGCTCCGGTTCCGTTATTTTAAGGGTTAAAGCTCTGAAATTTGGTGTGCAATACTTTTAAGGCTTTAAGACACTTTTTCACATATTCAGTAATAAAGTGTTTTCTGTTTGAAATTTAAAGTGACAGTAACGGTTTTATTTTAAAACGTTTTTTGTGCTTTGTTGACAAGTTTAAGCCTGTTTAACATGTCTGTACCTTCAGATAAGCTATGTTCTATATGTATGAAAGCCAATGTGTCTCCCCACTTAAATTTATGTGATAATTGTGCCATAGCGTCCAAACAAAGTAAGGACAGTACTGCCACAGATAATGATATTGCCCAAGATGATTCCTCAAATGAGGGGAGTAAACATGATACTACATCATCTCCTACTGTGTCTACAGCAGTTTTGCCCATGCAGGAGGCCCCTAGTACATCTAGTGCGCCAATACTTATTACCATGCAACAATTAACGGCTGTAATGGATAACTCCATAGCAAATCTTTTATCCAAAATGCCTACTTATCAGAGAAAGCGCGATTGCTCTGTTTTAAACACTGAAGAGCAAGAGGGCGCTGATGATAATTGTTCTGTCATACCCTCACACCAATCTGAAGGGGCCATGAGGGAGGTTTTGTCTGATGGAGAAATTTCTGATTCAGGAAAAATTTCTCATCAAGCTGAACCTGATGTTGTGACATTTAAATTTAAATTAGAACATCTCCGCACACTACTTAAGGAGGTGTTATCTACTCTGGATGATTGTGACAATTTGGTCATTCCAGAGAAATTATGCAAGATGGACAGGTTCCTAGAGGTTCCGGTGCCCCCCGACGCTTTTCCTATACCCAAGCGGGTGGCGGACATAGTAAATAAGGAGTGGGAAAAGCCCGGCATACCTTTTGTTCCCCCCCCTATATTTAAGAAATTATTTCCTATGGTCGACCCCAGAAAGGACTTATGGCAGACAGTCCCCAAGGTCGAGGGGGCAGTTTCTACTCTAAACAAACGCACTACTATTCCTATCGAAGATAGTTGTGCTTTCAAAGATCCTATGGATAAAAAATTGGAAGGTTTGCTTAAAAAGATTTTTGTACAGCAAGGCTACCTTCTACAACCAATTTCATGCATTGTTCCTGTCACTACGGCAGCGTGGTTCTGGTTCGAGGAACTAGAAAAGTCGCTCAGTAGAGAAACTCCATATGAGGAGGTTATGGACAGAGTTCACGCACTTAAATTGGCTAACTCTTTTATTTTAGATGCCGCTTTGCAATTAGCCAGATTAGCGGCGAAAAATTCAGGGTTTGCTATCGTGGCGCGCAGAGCGCTTTGGCTAAATTCTTGGTCAGCGGATGTGTCATCCAAGACAAAATTGCTTAACATCCCTTTCAAAGGTAAAACTTTATTTGGACCAGAATTGAAAGAGATTATTTCAGACATCACTGGAGGAAAGGGCCACGCCCTTCCACAGGATAGGTCTTTTAAGGCTAAAAATAAGCCTAATTTTCGTCCCTTTCGCAGAAACGGACCAGCCTCTAATTCTGCATCCTCTAAGCAAGAGGGTAATGCCTCACAAGCCGAACCAGCCTGGAAACCAATGCAAGGCTGGAACAAGGGTAAGCAGGCCAAGAAGCCTGCCGCTGCTAACAAAACAGCATGAAGGAGTAGCCCCCGATCCGGGACCGGATCTGGTGGGGGGCAGGCTCTCTCTCTTTGCTCAGGCTTGGGCAAGAGATGTTCAGGATCCTTGGGCGCTAGAAATAGTTTCTCAAGGTTATCTCCTGGAATTCAAGGAACTACCCCCAAGGGGAAGGTTCCACAAGTCTCACTTATCCTCAAACCAAATAAAGAGACAGGCATTCTTACATTGTGTAGAAGACCTGTTAAAGATGGGAGTGATACACCCAGTTCCAATAAAGGAACAAGGAATGGGATTTTTTTTTTTCCAATCTGTTCGTAGTTCCCAAAAAAGAGGGAACGTTCAGACCAATTTTGGATTTGAAGATCCTAAACAAATTTCTCAGGGTACCATCGTTCAAAATGGAAACTATTCGAACGATTCTACCCACCATCCAGGAAAGTCAATTTATGACTACCGTGGATCTAAAGGATGCGTACCTACATATTCCTATCCACAAAGAACTTCATCAGTTCCTAAGGTTCGCTTTTCTGGACAAACATTACCAGTTTGTGGCTCTCCCATTCGGATTAGCCACTGCTCCAAGGATTTTCACAAAGGTACTAGGGTCCCTTCTAGCGGTTCTAAGACCAAGGGGCATTGCAGTAGTACCTTACTTGGACGACATTCTAATACAAGCGTCGTCCCTGTCAAAAGCAAAGGCTCATACGGACATCGTTCTAGCCTTTCTCAGATCTCACGGATGGAAGGTGAACAAAGAAAAAAGTTCTCTGTCCCCGTCAACAAGAGTTCCCTTCTTGGGAACAATAATAGATTCCTTAGAAATGAGGATTTTTCTGACAGAGGTCAGAAAATCAAAACTTCTAAGCTCTTGTCAAGTGCTTCATTCTGTTCCTCGTCCTTCCATAGCGCAGTGCATGGAAGTAGTAGGATTGATGGTTGCAACAATGGACATAGTTCCTTTTGCACGAATTCATCTAAGACCATTACAACTGTGCATGCTCAAACAGTGGAATGGGGATTATACAGACTTGTCTCCAATGATTCAAGTAGATCAAAAGACCAGAGATTCACTCCGTTGGTGGCTGACCCTGGACCATCTGTCCCAGGGAATGAGCTTCCGCAGGCCAGAGTGGGTCATTGTCACGACCGACGCCAGTCTAGTGGGCTGGGGCGCGGTCTGGGAATCCCTGAAAGCTCAGGGACTATGGTCTCGGGAAGAGTCTCTTCTCCCGATAAACATTCTGGAACTGAGAGCGATATTCAATGCTCTCAGAGCTTGGCCTCAACTAGCAAAGGCCAAATTCATAAGGTTCCAATCAGTCAACATGACGACCGTTGCTTATATCAATCATCAGGGGGGAACAAAGAGTTCCCTGGCGATGAAAGAAGTGACCAAAATAATTCAATGGGCGGAGGATCACTCCTGCCACTTGTCTGCGATCCACATCCCAGGAGTGGAAAATTGGGAAGCGGATTTTCTGAGTCGTCAGACATTCCATCCGGGGGAGTGGGAACTCCATCCGGAAATCTTTGCCCAAATAACTCAATTATGGGGCATTCCAGACATGGATCTGATGGCGTCTCGTCAGAACTTCAAGGTTCCTTGCTACGGGTCCAGATCCAGGGATCCCAAGGCGACTCTAGTAGATGCACTAGTAGCACCTTGGACCTTCAACCTAGCTTATGTATTCCCACCGTTTCCTCTCATTCCCAGGCTGGTAGCCAGGATCAATCAGGAGAGGGCCTCGGTGATCTTGATAGCTCCTGCGTGGCCACGCAGGACTTGGTATGCAGACCTGGTGAATATGTCATCGGCTCCACCATGGAAGCTACCTTTGAGACAGGACCTTCTTGTTCAGGGTCCATTCGAACATCCAAATCTGGTCTCCCTCCAACTGACGGCTTGGAGATTGAATGCTTGATTCTATCAAAGCGTGGGTTTTCAGATTCTGTTATAGATACTCTGGTTCAGGCCAGAAAACCTGTGACTAGAAAAATTTACCATAAAATATGGAAAAAATATATCTGTTGGTGTGAATCCAAAGGATTCCCATGGAATAAGATAAAAATTCCTAAGATTCTCTCCTTTCTACAAGAAGGTTTGGAGAAAGGATTATCTGCAAGTTCTCTAAAGGGACAGATCTCTGCTTTATCTGTCTTACTACACAAAAGACTGGCAGCTGTGCCAGATGTTCAAGCTTTTGTTCAGGCTCTGGTTAGGATCAAGCCTGTTTACAGACCTTTGACTCCTCCCTGGAGTCTAAATCTTGTTCTTTCAGTTCTTCAAGGGGTTCCGTTTGAACCTTTACATTCCATAGATATTAAGTTACTATCTTGGAAAGTTTTGTTTTTAGTTGCAATTTCTTCTGCTAGAAGAGTTTCAGAGTTATCTGCTCTGCAGTGTTCTCCGCCCTATCTGGTGTTCCATGCAGATAAGGTGATTTTGCGTACTAAGCCTGGTTTTCTTCCTAAGGTTGTTTCTAACAAAAATATTAACCAGGAGATAGTTGTACCTTCTTTGTGTCCGAATCCAGTTTCAAAGAAGGAACGTTTGTTACACAATTTGGACGTTGTCCGTGCTCTAAAGTTCTATTTAGAGGCTACTAAACATTTCAGACAAACATCTTCCTTGTTTGTTGTTTATTCTGGTAAAAGGAGAGGTCAAAAAGCGACTTCTACCTCTCTTTCCTTTTGGCTTAAAAGTATTATCCGATTGGCTTATGAGACTGCCGGACGGCAACCTCCTGAAAAAATTACAGCTCACCCCACTAGGGCTGTGGCTTCCACATGGGCCTTCAAGAACGAGGCTTCTGTTGACCAGATATGTAAGGCAGCGACTTGGTCTTCACTGCACACTTTTGCCAAATTTTACAAATTTGATACTTTTGCTTCTTCGGAGGCTATTTTTGGGAGAAAGGTTTTGCAAGCTGTGGTGCCTTCCGTTTAGGTGATCTGATTTGCTCCCTCCCTTCATCCGTGTCCTAAAGCTTTGGTATTGGTTCCCACAAGTAAGGATGACGCCGTGGACCGGACACACCAATGTTGGAGAAAACAGAATTTATGCTTACCTGATAAATTACTTTCTCCAACGGTGTGTCCGGTCCACGGCCCGCCCTGGTTTTTTAATCAGGTCTGATTAATTATTTTCTCTAACTACAGTCACCACGGTACCATATGGTTTCTCCTATATATATTTCCTCCTGTCCGTCGGTCGAATGACTGGGGTGGGCGGAGCCTAGGAGGGATCATGTGACCAGCTTTGCTGGGACTCTTTGCCATTTCCTGTTGGGGAGGAGAATATCCCACAAGTAAGGATGACGCCGTGGACCGGACACACCGTTGGAGAAAGTAATTTATCAGGTAAGCATAAATTCTGTTTCTCTTGTTTATTTTTTACAATTGATTTGTATCTCCTTAAAGAAAATGTTAGGTATTAAAAGATGTAGTGGTGTCAGTGGTCTCACCATTTTCCTGGGTGACTTGCTCTCCATTTCTGCTCCTTTAATGTTTCCTATTTATCTATCACCATGAATCTGTACTACTTGTTCCAACAGATTACTTACCCTGACTGATACAGATTCTGATTTTGTATCTTATCTGCCTATATGTGCTACTGACCTTCAGACTTGCACTGACCTGTGGTAAATAAAGTAATCAACAACAACAAAAAAGAGGACAAAAGGGACAAAAGAGAGAATGTTATGATTTTGTGTTATGATTTTGTGTTCTCCCAACCTCAAAATTAATTGTATTAGAAATGGAAAAGAGAGAGAGAGAGAGAGAGAGAGAGAGAGAGAGGGAGGGGATGAGAGAGGGGGAGAGAGCGAGGGATAGAGGAGGAGGAGGAAAGAGAGAATTTTTTTTAGAAGGTCGGTAAACCATCATTTTTATGAAGATACTGAACCTTTTAAAAGTTGTTTTCCGCATCATCAGAGATCAAAAAATGTAAGAGTTTCTCTTTTTTAACCTTTAGCATTTTATAAAATTATTTTAAATTTGTTTATTGATGATTTTGTTTTGATAATGAATACATTGAATTTATTGAAAATCACGCCTTGGTATGCATATAATATATATCTAATAAGTGCACCAATACAGCAGAAAATGGGGTGGTGGAATTGGTATTCTGTTATATAGCATGTAACAGCTGTTTAAAAATGTCTCCGCGTTTGTATTATTGATGACTGATTTCAGAGGTCAAAACAATTAAACATGTTTTATGTGATTTTTAATATGTAATCAAATATTTAAAAAAAGATATTTTGCTAACATGCATTCTATTCTAATTTTAAAATTGACATAGAATTGTATTTTTTATCTTTTAAAGAACAGGTGTGCTGAATGTACATTTGAAAATACATGTCCTGCAGGATCAAAAGCTAATGTAAGTTTACAAGATATTTATTTATAATTGATTTATTTTATATAAAGACTTCATAATTAGCAGAATGAACTGCTAATTGTCCATACAGGGGGTGGACATTTAGAAATAATGAGTACATTGGATAGTATTAGCGCTAAATGAGTAAAATAATGTCTCAACTAGTAGTATCCTGATGTTGTACTATGGCTTGAAAGGACACATATTGGTTTTAAATGATGCAAGTGATGGATAAAGTTAAATGCACCCATTCGTGGCCAGTTTACTGCTTCCAAATTGTTGTTTCTTTTGTTTTTTGTTTGTTTTTTATGTATGCACAGTTTGACTAAAATTTGTGCTTGCACCCAATAGTTTGTAGTAATAAGGTGATTGGACTGGACCATCAAAACAATTAAAGTCAATGGGAGTGCACTTATGGTTATACTTTCCAGTACTTCCCTGTACATTCATAGTAACACTTCTTTCTCGCTTCCTGGGTCAACAGGCAATCGGGACCAAGTTCCCACTGACTATTTGAGAAGAAATAGTCTCTGATTGACTTTATTGTATTGTCATTAACTTTATGCATTACTTACATGTGCATTCATCCATTTAAGGCATGCAAGGATGCGAAAATATATGATATATTATGTTAATTACTATGTAATGAAAATGTTTTTTGTTTTTTTGTGTAGCTGTTGTTTAAGAAGCACTGCCTCTACACAAAGTATAATTTGCAAAGAAAATTTATAGCAGTTGGGTGTCAAACACAGTGTGTTACCACTATAATTGTGAGTATTTTTCTAATTTTCTTTACCACGTTTTATGTAAAAAAAAATTGCTTCCAGTACTAAATCTTAAAAAATACGGATCTTCCAACAAAAAAATCTTATCAGACTCCAAACAAGAATATACTGTACAGTAAGTTTTCAAAACAATAAATTGGTTTCTGCTGGTTCTGCATTCAAATTGTTATGAAGTGGCAAAGGTTCATTGATCCAAAAGTTTTTAATTAAACTGTTAATAAATGTTCCAAAAAATCCAGTAGTGCACACATTATTAATATATTTGTCAATATTGGCTTGGTGAGTTAAACTACTGTATGAAGATATTCTTTATGTTAGTTATTTGATGTCTTCTGATGACAATATGGACAGAAATGATATGCCCAGTGAGAAACATATATTGATATAAAGAGAGGGTTGTTACTATGTAGGATTTAATCTCCAGCAACGTAAAGTTTTTTTACGTTGTGGAACTTATTACCTAAGGAGATAGAAAATGCCCATACCTTAGATACATTTAAAAATGGTTTAGCTACGTTTCTGGCTAGAAACTGAATTCAGGGACATGATTGCTTGTGTTAATTGGCTCACCTTTTTAATGGGATTAGTTTAAGCTCAACTGGAGCTTTTATTGTAAGTATATTAAGCATTATAAAGGTTTAACTCGATGGACTTCTGTCTTTTTTAACCTCATCTACTATGTATGTTACTAAGTTACTATGATTGAACATCAGTTGTGTGCTGGAAAAGCAATAAGGGGCAGATTAAAGGGAGAAATTGTGTATGTTTCTATGTAAGAAGTATTACTACTTACTTTATATATAAAGTATGTTAAATTTTATTTTCAGCTTCAGATTTTTTGCTTTTCTCAGGTAGTATGCTTTGAAGGATTTTTAATATGTTAGGCATCATCTCTAACAAGGGGAAATGAGGTATTGATGTGAACCATATATTTAGTAATTTGTGAATAAGAACTGAAGCCAGTGGAGAATGTTATTACTAGTATGAAAGTCCAGTGTACAGTATACAGAAAAAGTGGACCTCTTTCTGACCGTTCGCTATAATACAGTATGTTGTTTGATCATACATGTATATAATGATGAATATTATGTGGCACACTCAAATGTGTTTAATTCTTTTCAGAGATAGTGCTTGTGAGTTTTCCCTCTAATTTGAATGAAAGTTGAGTATATACTACTAAAATTGATTTTGGTGTAATAGTAGGCACCAATCAGCAAGCGCTACCCAGGGTTCTGAAACAAAAATGGTCCAGCTTCTAAGCTTACATTCCTGCTTTTCAAATAAAGATACCAAAAGAACAAATAAAAAATAATAGGAGTAAATTAGAAAGTTGCTTAAAATTACATGCTCTATCCAAATCACAAAAGAAAAAGTTTGGGTTTCATATCCCTTTAACCCCTTAACGACCAAGGACGTACGCCACATGTCCTAAAAAAAAAATACAGTTAATGACCGAGGACGTGTGGCGTACGTCCTTGGTCTGGAAAGCAGCTGGAAGCGATCCTGCTCGCTTCCAGTTGCTTTCCGGTTATTACAGTGATGCCTCGATATCGAGGCATCCTGCAATAACCTTTTTTAGAAATCCGGTGCAGAGAGATCCACTCTGTGGCCCTCTCTGCACCGGACATCACCGGCTAAATCCGTTGGTGGGTGGGAGCCGGTTCGGGAGGCGGGTGGCGGCCATCGATGGCCCTGATGATGTGGAGGGGGGCGGGATCATGGGCGGGGGTGATCGGAGGCACGCACGGACGCGCACGCGTGCACGGGAGGGCGGGGGCGGTCGCGTGCACGAGGAGGGAGCGGGTGGGAACCGCTCCACTACAGAAAAATGATGTATTAAAAGTTTTAAAAAGTAGTCAATATTTATATAAAACTACATTAGTCAGGGGGTGGGGGATTGGTCTGTGTGGGGGGGAAGCTACACTACAGAAAAAGAACATTAAAAAAAAAAAACATTTCTCTTGCAAACTGGGTACTGGCAGACAGCTGCCAGTACCCAAGATGGCCCCCAATAAGGCAGAGGGGGAGGGTTAGAGAGCTGTTTTGGGGGGGGATCAGGGAGGTTGGGGGCTAAGGGGGGATCCTACAAAGTAGCATATGTAAATATGCTAAAAATTTATTTTATTTAAAAAAAACAAAAAACTTATTTTAGTACTGGCAGACTTTCTGCCAGTACTTAAGATGGCGGGGACAATTGTGGTGTGGGGGAGGGAAGGGAGCTGTTTGGGAGGGATCAGGGGGTCTGATGTGTCAGGTGGGAGGCTGATCTCTACACTAAAGCTAAAATTAACCCTGCAAGCTCCCTACAAACTACCTAATTAACCCCTTCACTGCTAGCCATAATACACATGTGATGCGCAGCAGCACTTAGCGGCCTTCTAATTACCAAAAAGCAACGCCAAAGTCATATATGTCTGCTATTTCTGAACAAAGGGGATCCCAGAGAAGCATTTACAACCATTTGTGCCATAATTACACAAGCTGTTTGTAAATAATTTCAGTGAGAAACCTAAAATTGTGAAAAATTTAGCGTTTTTTTTAATTTGATTGCATTTGGCGGTGAAATGGTGGCATGAAATATACCAAAATGGGCCTAGATCAATACTTGGGGTTGTCTACTACACTACACTGAAGCTAAAATTAACCCTAGAAGCTCCCTAATTAACCCCTTCACTGCTGGGCATAATACACGTGTGGTGCGCAGTCGCATTTAGCAGCCTTCTAATTAGTAAAAAGCAAAGCCAAAGCCACATATGTCTGCTATTTATGAACAAAGGGGATCCCAGAGAAGCATTTACAACCATTTATGCTATAATTGCATAAGTTGTTTGTAAATAATTTCAGTGAGAAACCTAAAGTTTGTGAAAAAAATTGTGAAAAAGTGAACAATTTTTTTTATTTGATCGCATTTGGCGGTGAAATGATGGCATGAAATATATCAAAATGGGCCTAGATCAATACTTTGGGATGTCTTCTAAAAAATATATATATATACATGTCAGGGGATATTCAGGGATTCCTGAAAGATATCAGTGTCCCAATGAAACTAGCACTAATTTTGAAAAAAAGTGGTTTGGAATTAGCAAAGTGCTACTTGTATTTATGGCCCTATAACTTGCAAAAAAAGCAAAGAACATGTAAACATTGGGTATTTCTAAACTCAGGACAAAATTTAGAAACTATTTAGCATATGTTTTTTTTGGTGGTTGTAGATGTGTAACAGATTTTAGGGGTCAAAGTTAGAAAAAGTGTGTTTTTTTCAATTTTTTCCTCATATTTTATAAAACATTTTATAGTAAATTATAAGATATGATGAAAATAATGGTATATTTTGAAAGTCCATTTAATGGCGAGAAAAACGGTATATAATATGTGTGGGTACATTAAATGAGTAAGGGGAAAATTACAGCTAAACACAAACACCGCAGAAATGTAAAAATAGCCTTGGTCCCAAACGGACAGAAAATGGAAAAGTGCTGTGGGCATTAAGGGGTTAAGTAATATTGTGTAGTTCATGCTAATGAGCATATACAAGTCTCCCTATAATGCTAGTGCCCCTGCTTTAACCTAAAAGAGTGTAATGCCAGAACTAACTATAGACAGTCTTTTTAATGTATTTTGGCCTAGATTTAGAGTTGGGCGGTAGCCGTGAAAACCAGCGTTAGAGGCTCCTAACGCTGGTTTTAGGCTACCTCCGGTATTTGGAGTCATTAAAAAAAAGGGTCTAACGCTCACTTTTCAGCCACGACTTTTCCATACCGCAGATCCCCTTACGTAAATTGCGTATCCTATCTTTTCAATGGGATTTTTCTAACTCCGGTATTTAGAGTCGTGTCTGAAGTGAGCGTTAGAATTCTAACGACAAAACTCCAGCCGCAGAAAAAAGTAGTTAAGAGCTTTCTGGGCTAACGCCGGTTCATAAAGCTCTTAACTACTGTACTCTAAAGTACACTAACACGCATAAACTACCTATGTACCCCTAAACCGAAGTCCCCCCACATCGCCGCCACTCGATTAATTTTTTTTAACCCCTAATCTGCTGACCGCCACCTACGTTATACTTATGTACCCCTAATCTGCTGCCCCTAACACCGCCGACCCCTATATTATATTTATTAACCCCTAACCTGCCCCCCACAACGTCGCAGCCAGCTACCTACAATAATTAACCCCTAATCTGCCGACCGCAAAGCGCCGCCACCTACGTTATACTTATGTACCCCTAATCTGCTGCCCCTAACACCGCCGACCCCTATATTATATTTATTAACCCCTAATCTGCCCCCCACAACGTCGCCTCCACCTGCCTACACTTATTAACCCCTAATCTGCCGAGTGGACCACACCGCTATTATTATAAAGTTATTAACCCCTAATCCGCCTCACTAACCCTATAATAAATAGTATTAACCCCTAATCTGCCCTCCCTAACATCGCCGACACCTAACTTCAAACATTAACCCCTAATCTGCCGACTGGAGCTCACCGCTATTCTAATAAATGTATTAACCCCTAAAGCTAAGTCTAACCCTAACACTAACACCCCCTAAGTTAAATATAATTTTAATCTAACAAAATTAATTAACTCTTATTAAATAAATTATTCCTATTTAACGCTAAATACTTACCTGTAAAATAAATCCTAATATAGCTACAATATAAATTATAATTATATTATAGCTATTTTAGGATTTATATTTATTTTACAGGTAACTTTGTATTTATTTTAACCAGGTACAATAGCTATTAAATAGTTAAGAACTATTTAATAGCTAAAATAGTTAAAATAATTACAAATTTACCTGTAAAATAAATCCTAACCTAAGTTACAATTAAACCTAACTCTACACTATCAATAAATTAATTAAATAAAATACCTACAATTACCTACAATTAAACCTAACACTACACTATCAATAAATTAATTAAATACAATACCTACAAATAACTACAATGAAATAAACTAACTAAAGTACAAAAAATAAAAAAGAACTAAGTTACAAAAAATAAAAAAATATTTACAAACATAAGAAAAATATTACAACAATTTTAAACTAATTACACCTACTCTAAGCCCCCTAATAAAATAACAAAGCCCCCCAAAATAAAAAAATGCCCTACCCTATTCTAGATTACTAAAGTTCAAAGCTCTTTTACCTTACCAGCCCTGAACAGGGCCCTTTGCGGGGCATGCCCCAAGAAGTTCAGCTCTTTTGCCTGTAAAAAAAACATACAATACCCCCCCCCCCAACATTACAACCCACCACCCACTGTAAAATAAATATAAATCCGAAAATAGCTATAATATAATTATAATTTATATTGTAGCTATATTAGGATTTATTTTACAGGTAAGTATTTATCTTTAAATAGGAATAATTTATTTAATAAGAGTTAATTAATTTCGTTAGATTAAAATTATATTTAATTTAGGGGGGTGTTAGTGTTAGGGTTAGACTTAGCTTTAGGGGTTAATACATTTATTAGAATAGCGGTGAGCTCCAGTCGGCAGATTAGGGGTTAATAATTGAAGTTAGGTTCGGCGATGTTAGGGAGGGCAGATTAGGGGTTAATACTATTTATTATAGGGTTAGTGAGGCGGATTAGGGGCTAATAACTTTATTATGATAGCGGTGCGGTCCGGTCGGCAGATTAGGGGTTAATAAGTGTAGGCAGGTGGAGGCGACGTTGTGGGGGGCAGATTAGGGGTTAATAAATATAATATAGGGGTCGGCGGTGTTAGGGGCAGCAGATTAGGGGTACATAAGGATAATGTAAGTAGCGGCGGTTTACGGAGCGGCAGATTAGGGGTTAAAAATAATATGCAGGGGTCAGCGATAGCGGGGGCGGCAGATTAGGGGTTAATAAGTGTAAGGCTAGGGGTGTTTAGACTCGGGGTACATGTTAGGGTGTTAGGTGCAGACGTAGGAAGTGTTTCCCCATAGCAAACAATGGGGATGCGTTAGGAGCTGAACGCGGCTTTTTTGCAGGTGTTAGGTTTTTTTTCAGCTCAAACAGCCCCATTGTTTCCTATGGGGGAATCGTGCACGAGCACGTTTTTGAGGCTGGCCGCGTCCGTAAGCAACTCTGGTATCGAGAGTTGAAGCTGCGTTAAATATGCTCTACGCTCCTTTTTTGGAGCCTAACGCAGCCTTTATGTGGACTCTCAATACCAGAGTTATTTTTATGGTGCGGCCAGAAAAAAGCCGGCGTTAGCTACGCGGGTCCTTACCGACAAAACTCTAAATCTAGCCGTTTGTGACTCCTTTATTTGCCAGAAAGATGTAAAACCTTGCTGATTAATATCAATCCAGTTTGCACTAATAGTAAATGTAACAGCTTATCCTCAGAGATATACTGAAGTTGGCCTCTTTGTTTAATGGGAATGTGCACCAATAAAAGGGGGTTTGTGGTTTATGCATTTTTTTCTCAATTTATTATTACATTTACTGCGATGATGTTCTTATAAAATCTTTTATCATCATGTTTACAGACAAGAAAATGTTGTGCAGGATTCTTTGGGCAACAATGTTTGCCTTGTCCAGGCAAATATGGACTACCTTGCTTTGGCAATGGCATTTGCATGGATGGTATAAATGGCACAGGAGTTTGCCAGTGTGAAGACGGATATAATGGAACAGCTTGTGAAATGTGTGTCAAGGGAAAATATGGTTCTCACTGTAATCAAGGTACTAGTTTTACAATTGTGTGTGTATATATATATTAGATTAGATTAGACTAATAATCAACATTCTCTATGTTTCCCTCTGTTTACCAAAAGAGCAAAGTCAGTAAGAGTATTTCATGAGAAGTTACCTTTCCCAAAGCCAGATCCAATCATTCTGAAACACAAAATATAACTGCAAACATCTAAAAATCTGATGGAAGTGGGTTTTACCAAAGTCTACAGCTTCAGCATTTCCTGTAATTTTCCATGTTCCTTAGTGAGACCTAGAGAGTCCTTTATAGTGAATTTAGGAGCGTCCCTTTGCCATAAATTCACAGTTTTGGCCTAAGTGTGCTTTGAATATTGGCAGTATTTTTGTTAGATTGTTAAGTATTAACTGTTTTTATTTTTAAATTCCATTTCCAAATAATATATTATTGTGTCTACCTTTGTAAGTAAAATGAAACTATTGTTTTATAGAAATCAAATTTAATCTTTACCTTTTGGAGGGATGAGAAAATTAGTGTTTGGAAGTGTATTTTATTATTGCAAGACTACACTGTGTAATTATGAACATTTCATTTCATTTTTAGTGCACAATTATTTAGAAGAATTAGATTTAAATTAAGCCTTCTCATATTTATAGACCAAGGCACGTCATGTAATTTGACAGTACTTTACCAACTAATAATGTCGGTGGTAATAATATAAATTTTTATAATAATAATAAATCATAATGCATTTGTCAAACATGGTTCTGTAGTGCACTAACCCTTTCCTTCTGCCATCTTGTTGTATAGATTGTATATGTTCTTTGTTAGTTACTATATGTAGTTGTGTGGTTGTTTTTTGTCTAAATACATTTTCATTACAGTTATATAGTGTCTCTGTTCCACTTAAATGTGTGAGATGGATGTCTTCAGTTCAGTACATACATTATATGAACACTCTAATCAGCTTTTAGATATGCCCCATAATTAGAGTTGCATAGAAGATAACCACTAAAGAGTTGAAGATTGAGAGATTTTTAATACTATTGTACAGGACATTTTCTAAAACAATGTTTATGTTATGGCCCTGTATAGAAAGTGGTTTTATGTTCCTAAAGTATTTCTACTTGTAAATTTTAGTACTAAATACGTTTTTTAATCTAAATCATTTATTGTTCCTGTGTACAGAATGTGTTTGTGTTAATGGAAAGTGTAATGAAGGTATCAACGGAGATGGGAGTTGTGAGTGCAACGTTGGCTGGAAAGGAGTAAAATGTGACATTGGTAAGGTTCATTTCATTTTAATTATGACATTTAATACCTTTGTTGCTCATGACGTAATGTACTGAAAATGATTCATGTGTGTCTATTTTACTAAACAATATTCTACTGTATTGAAGTGGCAGATGTCTGTAAAGTCATATTTAGCGGAAATCATGCAAAAAGACAAAACACCAAGCTTTTCTTATAAGGATTTGAATTGCCAGTTCGTCTGCTTAGGCAGCTGTATATGAGTCAATCCTACAATGTCCCGTTCTTAGCTCCAGGCAGCAGGAGGCTTGATGCTGCCTGCTTCCTGTTCTTCCCTGCTTCATATTTACTGTTGTACATAGCGTGATGAATAAGAGCTAGGAGGTGATGCACAAAGGGTAGGAAATAGTAAGCACCAAGCCAAGGATGCCTACCAGGAAGTTATATAGAGCTGTGGTCAAGAAGATTAGATCTTAGACTTGCTATCACAGTTGCTTTCATGTGTGCTTTTGTCACATTTAAGTGAAATAAGCACTTAAAGGGACAGTTTTCTCCCCTTTAATTTGTTCCCAATGATCCACTTTACCTGCTGGAGTGTATTAAATTGTTTACAAGTAGCTCCTTTACCCTTATATTGGCATTTGAAATAGTTGATTTAGCATGTGGTATCCCCACCTATTCTGAAAGTTTGTGGCCGCAGGTCCCAGCTATAGATAAGCTTTGTAAACACAGCCAGCAGAAGAGATTACACTCCCATTGTGATATAGCAGAGCTAAGGTAATAAAATTTTGATTTTCCATTGTTCTCTCCAAGTACTTGTGATTGGTTTATGGACAGATATAAGATAAAGAAGCAGGTATATGTGCACAATGTGATACAGTAATGAGATCTGATTATACCTACAAGCTCAACCCATTTTATTAGGTTGTGGCCTCAAAACACAAAATCAGAGCTTTCATATACACAAATAAACCTTAAAAAGCTAATTTTCATACATTTTTACTCTGCAGTTGGTAAAAAAAAGCAATTGTAAACACATTAAGGGAAAAACTATTTTACAGTATACTGTCCCTTTAAGACCAATCTTTTAAAAATAGAATGGACAGGCTGGGAAGCCTTCTAATGCTTATGGGTAAACTGAAATATTTTCTTCTATCTCTCTTTTACATTATAATGTATATGTATTATATTATACTTCATTACTGTACTCTTCTGTTTGACATGGATGTACAATTGTGGACATGATTATAATAATCTTAAAATTGCCTAATTGTTAACCATATGCATGTGTGTAAATGTTAGCTTTGAGTCTGTTTTGGCCAATCAAATAATAAATGTACTTTATGAAGTAGTTAGGTTAATGCTCCGGTATCAATGATTAAGACGAACACCAACATGCGTAAGATGGGCTGTACTTACCTCTGATTTGACTATTTCTCTGGAATGGAGTCTTTTTAATTTGCGTCAATAAAGTCTGCGGACTTTTAAGGTTTCTGGCTCTTTGGGATATTAAACTGCAATAGTCTCTCGATTGATATAGGAATGTAGTCAGAGCCTGTTTAATGTGCCACTGAACAAAGATGTGCAGTAATAATTTGCATTGCATTTCATTTATATCAAGAATGCATTTTACCCTCCTTAGCATAAATATGAACAAGTTATTTTTGTAATAAATGTAATTTACCATATAACAACATTGTTGAGCCATTGAATAATTTACTTTCACATGCAAGTGTGCATTTATCACCTTTCCTGCTACTCACTTATTGTGGAAAAGTTCTAGTCACTGAATGCAAAGTCCCTGAACCTAAATATATTTGATTGAGGGTTAAAAAACTGTCACTCCATAAAACTAATTAACATACTTATTAATCTTATATACAGCAGGGGTGCCCACATCTAGTATTAACAGAGATAGTCCGAAAAACATGACTATTGTAGGATTTCCAGAGATGGAAAGTGCCTGTGTGCACATTTTTACATGTCTTGGGATTACAGTCATCAATGAGACCTTCATTCATGTATCAAAATGTAAGAAGTAGCTTAAAATATGAATAATACAGTAGCACATTTAATCCCATATAGGGATGAGCGCATAACATTGAGTAGTTTGCTGTTGATAATATAAATTACTTTACACATAAGAGTAGCACAATATTCATGGTCTTATTTTATTTTTTACCTTTCAGTGATTAAGGATGACGCCTGCAATAAAACCTGCCATACCAGTGCTAAGTATGCATTAAATCAAATCTGCATGATGCATGCTTGTCTGTATGTTGAATCACATTAACGCATGTAATTTTTAAGACATAGGAGCAGATTACAAGTGGTGCGCTATTTTTTATTTTATTTTTGCTCGAGCAATAACTACACTCAGAATAAAAAATTAGCGCAGCTGCATTAGCGTGCATATTACATGTTGAAAGTAAAGAGGTAGTGAAACAAGCAAAAGACTCAGGCGCGCTAACTTCAGGACCACACCAATGCCTTTTCCCTTTAGACTTTTATGGGGTGCGCTGAATGCCTATTAGTTGATGCTTACACTGAAACCCGACACTGCGCTAGAACAACCACGCTAAAACTGAAGGTGCGTTTACATTCTTTTTCAAATAGAATAAAATTGTCTTCGTATTTTTAAATATATATATATAAAGTATTTTTTTGTGTAATATATATCTATACCTACATATCTATAGTATATTAATATATACAGATGAGAGAGAAAGATAAAAAAAAGATTTTTTTTCTAAGTGAAGAACATAGGAATCGCAAGTGTTTATATTAACCCCTTAATGACCAGCACCATACCCAGTATGACGCTGGTCGTTATGCCCTAACTTCAGGACCGTGCCAATGCCTTTTCCCTTTAGACTTTTATGGGGTGCACTGAATGTTTATTAGTTGATGCTTACACTGTAACCCGACACTGCGCTAGAACAACTACGCTAAAACTGAAGGTGCGTTTACATTCTTCTTCAAATAGAATAAAATGTTCTTTTTAAATATATATATATATATATATATATATAAAGTAATTTTTTGTAATATATATATATGCCTACATATCTATAGTATATTAATATATACAGATGAGAGAGAAAGATAAAAAAGAATTTTCAAAAGTGAAGAACATAGGAATCACAAGTGTTTATATTAACCCCTTAACGACCAGCACCATACCCTCTACGACACTGGTCATTATGCCCTTAAGACTGCAGTCGCTGCAGTCCTGGGCTTCTCTCTGCCGCAATATCGTTCAAAATTGCGAGATAGTGCTATTTCTGCATGCTCCACGAGTTATCAATGCAGATGACCCTCTCTGCAACGGACAGCGGTGGTACTGATCGTTGGTGGGTGGGAGGCTAAGGAGGGAGGCGGATGGGCAGCCCATCGCTGTAGGAGGCGGGAAGAGGGCGGGAGCGGGTGGGTCCGCTACGTCACGCTACAGGGAAGCCCAAAATAAAAAAAAAACGCCTGCGTCATTGAGGGGAAAGGAGGGAGGAAAAAGGTGGGGGCAATGAGGGGGGTGCTATGTGGGACTGGGATCCATTGCCATAAAGGGATCTGGGAGGGGGTAAGGCATTGAGGGGGGTCAGATACACTACAGAAAAAAATGTTATTTTTCATTTGTTTGTAAATAATTTGCCTAATTTGCAGCAAACTGTATACTGGCAGACAGCTGCCAGTACCTTAGATGGGTGCAAATAGGTAGAGGGGGGAGGGTTAGAGAGCTGTTTGGGGGGGGTCAGGGAGGTTGGGGGCTAAGGGGGGATCCAACACTGCAGAATATTTAGCCTTTTATTTTAGTACTGGCAGACTTTCTGCTAGTACTTAAAGGGACAGTATACACTCATTTTCATATAACTGCATGTAATAGACACTACTATAAAGAATAAGATGCACAGATACTGATATAAAAATCCAGTATAAAATAGTTTAAAAACGTACTTAGAAGCTCTCAGTTTAGCTCTGTTGAAAAGGTAGCTGGAAAGCCCACTGCAAGTGGCAAATAAGACACTCCCCCCTCCCCCTTCTTTTGCATATGAAAAGACCCTTTACACAAACAGGAACAAGCTAGAGAAGGTAACTGACGGTATTCACATAAAACTTTGGGGCTTGGTTAGGAGTCTGAAAATCAGAGCAATGTTATTTAAAAATAAGGAAAACTATACATTTAATTAAAAAAAAACAACTTTATGGGCTATATAAATAGGTCATCTACAAAACATTTATGCAAAGAAAAAATGAGTGTATAATGTCCCTTTAAGATTGCAGTGACAATTGTGAAGTGGGAGAGGGAAGAGATCTGTTTGCGAGGGGTCAGGGAGGGATCAGGGAGTGGGATATGTCAGGTGGGAGGGTAACCTATACACTAAAGCTAAAATTAACCATACAAGCTACCTAATTAACCCCTTCACTGATAGGCATAATAAAAATGTGGTGCGCAGCAGCATTTAGCGGCCTTCTAATTACCAAAAGCAATGCCAAAACCATATATGTCTGCTATTTCTGAACAAAGGGGATCCCAAAGAAGCATTTACAACCATTTGTGCAATGATTGCACAAGCTGTTTTTAAATAATTTCAGTGAGAAACATAAAATTGTGAAAAAGCTCAACGATTTTTTTTAATTTGATCACATTTGGCAGTGAAAAAAGTTGGCATGAAATATACTAAAATGGACCTAGATCAATACTTTGGGTTTTCTAGTGATAGCAAAAATGCTAAAAATGCTCTAGTCTTTTGGGGAAGTTTTTGTTTAAAACGCCCGGTCCTTAAGGGGTTAAAAACATATTAAAATAGTTTACAAATGGCTATTTGACTGGGGATGGCTCAAAAGTGTATATATATATATATATATATATATATATATATATATATATATATGTGTGTGTGTGTGAGTGTTTATATGTATGTATACATGTGTTCACTTACATATTTGCACATCTAAACACGTAAATAGTATTACATACACACATATATATACAGTGGGGCAAAAAAGTATTTAGTCAGCCACCAATTGTGCATGTTCTCCCACTTAAGAAGATGAGAGAGGCCTGTAATTTTCATCATAGGTATACCTCAACTATGAGAGACAAAATGTGGAAACAAAGCCAGACAATCACATTGTCTGATTTGGAAAGAATTTATTTGCATATTATGGTGGAAAATAAGTATTTGGTCAATATCAAAAGTTCATCTCAATACTTTGTTATATATCCTTTGTTGACAAGGTCAAACGTTTTCTGTAAGTCTTCACAAGGTTGTCACACACTGTTGCTGGTATGTTGGTCCATTTCTGCATGCAGATCTCCTCTAGAGCAGTGATGTTTTGGGGCTGTCGCTGGGCAACACGGACTTTCAACTCCCTCCAAAGGTTTTCTATGGGGTTGAGATCTGGAGACTGGCTAGGCCACTCCAGGACCTTGAAATGCTTCTTACGAAGCCACTCCTTCGTTGCCCGGGCGGTGTGTTTGGGATCATTGTCATGCTGAAAGACCCAGCCACGTTTCATCTTCAATGCCCTTGCTGATGGAAGGAGGTTTGCACTCAAAATCTCACGATACATGGCCCCATTCATTCTTTCATGTACACGGATCAGTCATCCTGATCCCTTTGCAGAGAAACAGCCCCAAAGCATGATGTTGCCACCCCCATGCTTCACAGTAGGTATGGTGTTCTTTGGTTGCAACTCAGCATTCTCTCTCCTCCACACAGGACGAGTTGTGTTTCTACCAAACAGTTCTACTTTGGTTTCATCTGACCATATGACATTCTCCCAATCCACTTCTGGATCATCCAAATGCTCTCTAGCATACTTCAGACGTGCCCGGACATGTACTGGCTTAAGCAGGGGGACACGTCTGGCACTGCAGGATCTGAGTCCCTGGCGGCGTAGTGTGTTACTGATGGTAGCCTTTGTTACGTTGGCCCTAGCTCTCTGCAGGTCATTCACTAGGTCCCCCCGTGTGGTTCTGAGATGTTTGCTCACCGTTCTTGTGATCATTTTGACCCCACGGGGTGAGATCTTGCGTGGAGCCCCAGATTGAGGGAGATTATCAGTGGTCTTGTATGTCTTCCATTTTCTAATTATTGCTCCCACAGTTGATTTCTTCACACCAAGCTGCTTGCCTATTGCAGATTCAGGCTTCCCAGCCTGGTGCAGGTCTACAATTTTGTTTTTGTTGTCCTTCGACAGCTCTTTGGTCTTCATCATAGTGGAGTTTGGAGTGTGACTGTTTGAGGTTGTGGACAGGTGTCTTTTATACTGATAACAAGTTCAAACAGGTGCCATTAATACAGGTAATGAGTGAAGGACAGAGGAGCCCTCTTAAAGAAGAAGATACAGGTCTGTGAGAGACAGAAATCTTGCTTATTTGTAGGTGACCAAATACTTATTTTCCACCATAATATGCAAATCAATTCTTTCCAAATCAGACAATGTGATTGTCTGGATTTGTTTCCACATTTTGTCTCTCATAGTTGAGGTATACCTATGATGAAAATTACAAGCCTCTCTCATCTTCTTAAGTGGGAGAACTTGCACAATTGGTGGCTGACTAAATACTTTTTTGCCCCACTGTGTATATATATATATATATATATATATATATATATATATATATATATATATATATATATATATAAATATATAGACGTGCATACATACACACACACACACACACACATATATATATATATATATATATATACTGTGTATATATATATACTGTGTGTATATATATATATATATATATATATATATATATATATATATATATATATACAGTATCTCACAAAAGTGAGTACACCCCTCGCATTTTTTGTAAATATTTTATTATATCTTTTCATGTGATAACACTGAAGAAATGACACTTTGCTACAATGTAAAGTAAATGTAATGTAAATTTGCTGTCCCCTCAAAATAACTCAACACACAGCCATTGATGCCTAAACCATTGCCAACAAAAGTGATTACACCCCTAAGTGAAAATGTCCAAATTGGGCCCAAAGTGTCAATATTTTGTGTGGCCACCATTATTTTCCAGCACTGCTTTAACCCTCTTGGGCATGGAGTTCACCAGAGCTTCACAGGTTGCCACTTGAGTCCTCTTCCACTCATCCATGATGACATCACGAAGCTGGTGGATGTTAGAGACCTTGCCCTCCCCCACCTTCCATTTGAGAATGCCCCACAGATGCTCAATAGGGTTTAGGTCTGGAGACATGCTTGGCCAGTTCATCACCTTTACCCTCAGCTTCTTTAGCAAGGCAGTGGTCGTCTTGGAGTTCTGTTTGGGGTCGTTAACATGTTGGAATACTGCCCTGCGACCCAGTCTCCGAAGGGAGGGGATCATGCTCTGCTTCAGTATGTCACAGTACATGTTGGCATTCATGGTTCCCTCAATGAACTGTAGCTCCCCAGTGCCAGCAGCACTCATGCAGGCCCAGACCATGACACTCCCTCCACAATGCTTGACTGTAGGCAAGACACACATGTCTTTGTACTCCTCACCTGGTTGCCCCCACATACGCTTGAAACCATCAGAACCAAATAAGTTTATCTTGGTCTCATCGGACCACAGGACATGGTTCCAGTAATACATGCCCTTAGTCTGCTTGTCTTCAGCAAACTGTTTGTGGGCTGTTTTGTGTATCATCTTTAAAAGAGTCTTTCTTATTGGACGACAGCCAATTTGATGCAGTGTGCGGCGTATGATCTGAGCACTGACAGACTGACCCTCCAACCTCTACAGCAATGCTGGCAGCACTCATATGTCTATTTCCCAAAGACAACCTCTGGATGTGAGGCTGAGCACATGCACTCAACTTCTTTGGTCGACCATGGCGAGGCCTGTTCTGAGTGGAACCTGTCCTGTGAAACTGCTGTATGGTTTTGTCCACCATGCTGAAGCTCAGTTTTAGGGTCTTGGCAATCTTCTAATAGCCTAGGCCATCTTTATGTAGAGCAACAATTCTTTTTTTCAGATCCTCAGAGAGTTCTTTGCCATGAGGTGCCACGTGAACTTCCAGTGACCAGTATGAGAGAGTGTGAGAGCGATAACACCAAATTTAACACACCTTTTTCCCATTCACACCTGAGACCTTGTAACACTAATGAGTCACATTGGGCCCAATTTGGACATTTCCACTTAGGGGTGTACTCACTTTTGTTGCCAACGGTTTAGACATCAATGGCTGTGTGTTGAGTTATTTTGAGGGGACACCAAATTTACACTTTTATACTGGCTGTACACTACTTTACATTGTAGCAAAGTGTCATTTCTTCAGTGTTGTCACATGAAAAGATATAATAAAATATTGACAAAAATGTGAGGGGTGTACTCACTTTTGTGAGATACTGTATATATACAGTGTATATATCATGTATGTGTGTGCATGCATGTATGTGTGTATGTATGTATATATATATATATATATATATATATATATATACTGTATATATATATATATATATATATATATATATATATATATATATAAGGAAACAGCACTCACTAGGCTTGACTTCAAAAAGTGTTTCAGTGACGTTTCGGTCATGCACCCCTTCACCAGACAGGTCTGATGAATGGGTGCATGCCTCGAAACCTCACTGGAATAAAGAACAATTTTTGAAGTCAAGCCCAGTGAGTGCTGTTTCCTTCTACATATATTTACTCAGCATCCTGGCAAGGGTATCCTGTTTGTGAGAGTGCACTCTTCTCTACCTCTATCTATTATATTATTATATTTATTATATATATATATATATATATATATATATATATATATATATATATATATATATATATATATACAGGGAGTGCAGAATTATTAGACAAATGAGTATTTTGACCACATCATCCTCTTTATGCATGTTGTCTTACTCCAAGCTGTATAGGCTCGAAAGCCTACTACCAATTAAGCATATTAGGTGATGTGCATCTCTGTAATGAGAAAGGGTGTGGTCTAATGACATCAACACCCTATATCAGGTGTGCATAATTATTAGGCAACTTCCTTTCCTTTGGAAAAATGGGTCAAAAGAAGGACTTGACAGGCTCAGAAAAGTAAAAAATAGTGAGATATCTTGCAGAGGGATGCAGCACTCTTAAAATTGCAAAGCTTCTGAAGCGTGATCATCGAACAATCAAGCGTTTCATTCAAAATAGTCAACAGGGTCGCAAGAAGCTTGTGGAAAAACCAAGGCGCAAAATAACTGCCCATGAACTGAGAAAAGTCAAGCGTGCAACTGCCAAGATGCCACTTGCCACCAGTTTGGCCATATTTCAGAGCTGCAACATCACTGGAGTGCCCAAAAGCACAAGGTGTGCAATACTCAGAGACATGGCCAAGGTAAGAAAGGCTGAAAGACGACCACCACTGAACAAGACACACAAGCTGAAACGTCAAGACTGGGCCAAGAAATATCTCAAGATTTTTCTAAGGTTTTATGGACTGATGAAATGAGAGTGAGTCTTGATGGGCCAGATGGATGGGCCCGTGGCTGGATTGGTAAAGGGCAGAGAGCTCCAGTCAGACTCAGACGCCAGCAAGGTGGAGGTGGAGTACTGGTTTGGGCTGGTATCATCAGATGAGTTTGTGGGGCCTTTTCGGGTTGAGGATGGAGTCAAGCTCAACTCCCAGTCCTACTGCCAGTTTCTGGAAGACACCTTCAAGCAGTGGTACAGGAAGAAGTCTGCATCCTTCAAGAAAAACATGATTTTCATGCAGGACAATGCTCCATCACACGCGTCCAAGTACTCCACAGCGTGGCTGGCAAGAAAGGGTATAAAAGAAGAAAATCTAATGACATGGCCTCCTTGTTCACCTGATCTGAACCCCATTGAGAACCTGTGGTCCATCATCAAATGTGAGATTTACAAGGAGAGAAAACAGTACACCTCTCTGAACAGTGTCTGGGAGGCTGTGGTTGCTGCTGCACGCAATGTTGATGGTGAACAGATCAAAACACTGACAGAATCCATGGATGGCAGGCTTTTGAGTGTCCTTGCAAAGAAAGGTGGCTATATTGGTCACTGATTTGTTTTTGTTTTGTTTTGAATGTCAGAAATGTATATTTGTGAATGTTGAGATGTTATATTGGTTTCACTGGTAAAAATAAATAATTGAAATGGGTATATATTTGTTTTTTGTTAAGTTGCCTAATAATTATGCACAGTAATAGTCACCTGCACACACAGATATCCCCCTAAAATAGCTATAACTAAAAACAAACTAAAAACTACTTCCAAAAATATTCAGCTTTGATATTAATGAGTTTTTTGGGTTCATTGAGAACATGGTTGTTGTTCAATAATAAAATTAATCCTCAAAAATACAACTTGCCTAATAATTCTGCACTCCCTGTATATATATATATATATATATATATATATATATATATATATATATATATATATATATATATATATATATATATATATATATATATATATATATATATTAAAAAGTATATATATGAGTGTAATAGTTTTATTTTAATCTGTTTTGTGAAACTTTTTTTTTTTTTCTTACCCTTACACTTTAAGTTGCGCTAAATATTCTAGCACAGTTTCAGCTCTCTCTTGAGCGCAACCTATAACTTTCAGTTTGTAATATGAACATAATTAGCACGTTTGCTATCTTCATTCAAAGTATAGGTTGTACTAGAGTGATGTCAGCTGCACTAACACTTTTCTGGTTAATGCAATTTACCATGGAGTTGTAATATCAAGTCGAGCGATATTGTTAGTACGGTTCAGCGATATTGCATATCACAACCCATGCTTGCATCAACACACCACTTGTAATCTGGCTCATAGTATATTTGTTATAGCTTTGACTGACATTTATGAAATTAGAGGCTTTTGTCTCATATAATATTTATGAAGCTTTGTTGCCTAGGGATAAATAGTATTGTTAGGTGTATGGAATTCTGGCTTTAACATGGGTGGGGGTTTTAGAGGGGCGTTAAAGCACTCTCAGTTTTCTGATTCCCATTTTAAGATTAATACAAGAAATAGATTAAGATGCAGGGCCTTAAAGGGACACGAATCCCAAATTTTTTCTTTCATGATTTAAAAAGAGCATACAATTTTAAACAACTTTCTAATTTACTTCTATTATATAATTTATTTTATTTTCTAGATATTCTTTGCTGAAAAGCATATCTAGATAGGCTCAGTAGCTGCTGATTGGTTCCTGCACATAGAAGACTTATGTGATTGGCTCACCCATGTGGATTGCATTTTCTTTAACTAAGGATATCTAAAAAATGAAGCAAAATAAATAATAAAAGTAAATTGTAATATTGTTTAAATTTGTATTCTCTATGTGAATCATGAATGAAAAATGTTGGGTTTAGAGTCCCTTTAACTAGACCTAACAACCCCTCCCCCCCTTCCAGCAGCACCCCATATCTGAATGTTAACAGATGTTATGATATTCCACAAAAAAACTTTACTTTTTACTTCACGATAGTCTGTGGAAGGGCAATTTCTTATTACAAGACATGAGCATGCTAAACATAGACAAGGTGCATAGCTCCAGTCTGATTGTGGCAGTGTTACTGGGTAATTTATTATTAACCTCCAGCTGATGGGTATATGTGGGATGGATCTACACAATACAAATAATACATATAGGTCCCATTGCTAAAACTGTATTAATGATCTTCTGTGCTCATTTCCTAGCTGCCTACTTAATGCAGATGGCTCTGGTTATTGTAAATGTGCAGCTGGATTTAAAGGAAATGGAACATCATGCTCAGGTAACCTGAAGAAGATTTTGTGAATTGTTTTTGCAAAAAAAAAAAGAAAAAACTGGTGAGGGACATTCAGCTCAAAAATTTTCTATTATACATATTGGTCCATATTTATCAAGGTCTGTCGGACCTCGCTGAATACGGCGAGCAATACACTCGCCGTATTCAGCATTGCACCAGCAGCTCACAAGATTTGCTGGTTGAACGCCGCCCCCTGCAGACTCGCGGCCAATAGGCAGCCAGCAGGGGGGGGTGTCAATTAACCCAATCGTACTGGATCGGGTTGATTTCCGGCGATGTCTGTCCGCCTGATCAGAGCAGGCGGACAGGTTATGGAGCAGCGATCTTTGTGACCGCTGCTTCATAACTGCTGTTTCTGGCGAGCCTGCAGGCCCCCTAGTGTGAAAGAGTAACACTTATGTTCAGATGCTTTTTGAATCGAAATAGGTTAAGCTCTTTAACTTGAAATTAAAACTAAAAGGAAGTACGTGTTTGTGCCCAATAGAAATAAGCACACAGACACATCATTTGCTTATTTATAATGTAACATACGAACTCAAATTACTATTATACGCAGGAAATCTGACTTTGCTTATAAAAGGATTTAGAATGTAACAAATTTGATTATCTTAAATGAATGACAAAACAGCTACAACCAAAAAATGTTATTTAAATTTTCTGCAACTATTAACTGAATATAATTAAAAAGTTTCAAGTTATATCAAGGGAGATTTATCAAAGTGATAATAAGAAAATTCTCACATTTGTCGTCAAAAAAACCCTCACAAATTATATCACCATATTTATGAAAGGTTTTGCGCCAATAAAGTCGCAACTTTTCATATGTGCGAACAAATTGACTCATGACCATTCGCAAGTCTTAAATATATGCGAATAAGTTGTCTGGAAATGCCTAATTCTTGTATTAATCTCTATTGGCATTTTAAAATGCCCGTATATATTCGCAGTTCTCATATATTTATGAAAAGTGGTGCATGCAATATTCACTGTTTTTAATCTCGCCAATTTGTAGGTTGCAAGGAGTGAAAAATAAAGAGCCATATTGTTGTTTGTCTGTAGGGAAAATGGAAATATGTCTTTTTCTTGCTTTATCTAGGGTTAGAAATTGCCCACAACAAGGCGCAGAACCTGAATAATATTAATAATTAAATAACAAAAAGGTATACACAAATTTATAAAAAAAAGTATAAATAATTTAAGTGCAATTGAAATAAGTGTATTAAAAAGAATGAAGATAAGCTCCAAAAAACAGGCAACCTTCCTTAATGAAAGAGAGCCAAAGAAGGGGCAAAATAGAAATAACTTTAATATATAAGAAATACTATTCTTACACTTGACTAAACAATAAACAATTTACTGGTGTCTAAAATTAAGATTGATAAATAAAGAAAACTAGGATCAGCCATTCGCTTGACATCGCAAAAATGTTTTGCCCCAAAAATGTCTCTAGAATTTTCATAAATACTTTGACTTCACACATTGCAAACTATTGCGGAAATAATAGTGACTTTTTAGGCGCATTTTTTCGGGGCTTGATAAATTTTGCCCCAAGTATATGTTGTCTATAAATTACACAACAATTTGCATCTAAAAACATTACTTGTTATGGATATTTTAATATGAAACCTAAACATTTTCTTTCATGTTTTAGATAAAGCTTGTGATTTTAAACCACTTTCTAATTTACTTCTATTATCATTTTTCTTCATTCTCTTGGTATCTTTTGTTGAAAAGCAGGGACATAAGCTTAAGAGCCGGGCCATTTCTGGAGCACTATATGGCAGCAGTTTTGCAACAATGTTATACATTTGCAAGAACACTAGATGGCAGCACTATTTCCTGTCATGTAGTGCTCCAGATACCTACCTAGATGTCTCTTCAACATAGAATATCATGGAAATTAAGAAAATTGGATATTAGAAGTAAATTGGAAAGTTTTTTTTAAACGGTATGCTCTGTCTGAATCACAAAATATATTTTTTTGTTTCATATCCCTTTAAAGGACTGAAAACCTTTCATTTTACTAAACAAAAATATTTACTTCTTTATACATTCACGATAAGTGTATGTGATTGGACAAGAAGTCGTATTATTATATTCATCCAATGTTTTCATTTTTTGTACCTTGCATTTCTATTGCACAAACTGTGCTTTCATATATTGCAACGCAGATAATTCTTGCTTAGGATATGTAGTTATTAAAAATACATTTTCTAACTTGCATTTTGTGTGTCTACTTATCTTCAAATAAACTGCATTTAAAAAGTGCATTTACAGTAAATGCAACATATTAGTTTACTTTAAATTGTTTTATTTAAATTATATAACATATATACTGTAGTTATATAACATTTGGATAGGTTCAGAATTTTATGATTTCTCATTAAAGTAATTTTTCTACATTCCAGCTATAGACGCTTGCGCAACAAGTAATGGTGGTTGTTCTGGGAATGCAGAATGTCGAAAAACTACCCCTGGAAGCCGTCTGTGCATTTGTAAAGAAGGATACACTGGGGATGGAATCGTGTGTCTTGGTAGGTAATAAGTGTTTGCTCATCGCCACATTTAACTCTCATTTTCCAGGCTAATGTGTGAGAGCTACAGTACTGTTTGGTATCTGTCACCTACTTCCTATATTGTATAATGATTGTGCTTTAATATAGACATGTTTTACAATGCTATTTGGAACTGTATGTCACCTATGCTACTTACATGCAACGCATGGTTGTATGAAATTATAATGAAGGTTTTTCCTGTGATTCCTCATTACTCATCAATGTATCAGTATTTACAAACAATGCCCATTCATACATATTTATTTCTATAATGACAGCAGAATCTGCATGATATGGAGATTTTCTTAAATGAATATGAAAGTCCAAATGAAATGTTCTTCAGTCAGACAGAGGACAATTTAAATAAATTCTTCAATGTTCCTATATTATCATATTGACTTCATTATTTTGTTATATATGCAATAGCACCAGGGTCCAAGTTCTGGGGGGACCCATAGCAACCAGTCTATACTTAGGCAAGTGAAGAATGTCTGTAATCCTAATGCCTTTTATTAGATTATGTTGCGGGTCTATCGTATATATCTATCAAATATACTCAAAATCATTATACCCGAGCAGGATGTATATTATTACTATTTCTTAGTTACTACTGACCTAACTTACCTTTGAGGGGGCTCAAAAACAATTATTGTCCCATTTGTATATATGTGTTTATGTATTTTTACATTTATATACATACATATAAATACACATGTATACCTTTTAACCCTTATAAAAAATTGTTAATATTTATATAAATAATTTGTATCAGATAGTGTATATATGAGTGTAAACCGTTATTTGAATGTATTTATGTTGTGTTTGGTGCGCATTTTTTTTTTAACTCTTATTCTTTACACTAAGGGGCCTATTTATCATATGTCTGTCGGACCTGATCCGACAGACATCGCTGAATGCGGAGAGCAATACGCTCTCCGTATTCAGCATTGCACCAGCAGCTCTTGTGAGCTGCTAGTGCAATGCCACCCCCTGCAGACTCATGGCCAATCGGACGCCAGCAGGGGGTGTCATCGTACTCGATCGGGTAGATTTCCAGCGATTCCTGTCCGCCTCATCAGAGCAGGCGGACAGGGTTAAGGAACAGTGGTCTTTAGACCGCTGCTCCATAACTTGTGTTTCTGGCGAGAAGAGTCTGAGACTCACTAGAAATACGGGCCTTCAAGCTCCGGAGCTTGATAAATAGGCCCCTAGGTCTCCACGCATGCTAACCTGACTCGCACACATTTAGTTTGCGCTCAAGCATATAACGATATTGGTTATTGCAACCCGCACTAACAATAGTGCACCACATATAAACCCAATATGTATTAGAAACGTTTAATGTCCCTTTAAGTTAAACAGGAATAGGGAGCCACATCCACAGGGCCTGGACAGTCTACTGAGTAAAATCATAGGACACTGCTACTGGTGTTGGTAGGCCTATAAGTGGCATGAGGGCACTGCAGAGGGTGTCATTTGATCATAACTTAAATAGGGTACTGCAGGGACTATGCATCTGATAGAAATATATTTTGGGCATAGACCTGGCTTGTTGAGTATGCAGGGGCATTCATCTGACCTGAGAAATAATTTAGTCAAAAACCAGGCATTGGGCCTTTAAAACATTTGCTATGAGACCTAATTTGAGTATATAAGGGGCATGAGGCATTAGGTATCTGAGCTAAGGTGTCACTTGGGCATATATTTTTGAATAAGCCTAAATAAGAGACGTATATTTTTTATTACTGAAATAAGCATATTGCTAATTTGACAGTGCTGCATGGGCCACATATCTGATATGATGTGTAACTTAGACTTATAGTTTGCATGAGAGGGCAAAGGGACCATGAATCTCACCTGTTGCTCCATTTGGGCATATGTATGGTAAAATCTTAATAGCGCAGAGCACTGCTGGTCCGAAGCAGAAACTACCCTTGACCCAATTAGCAGCTCACACAGCAGGGGGTAAAACAGATAGGGGTACAGGATCGCTAGTTTTAAAGGGACAGTAAAGTAAAAATTAAACTTTCATTATTCAGATAGAGCATGCAATTTTAAACAACTTTTCAATTTACTTCTGTTATCTCTTAGTATCTTTTATTGAAGAGAAAAACTAGTTAGGATCATAAGAGCTCAGGAGTGTGCACGTGTCTTTAGTACGCTATGGCAGCAGTGCTTTGCAACATTATTTGTAACTTTGTTATACAATGTGGTAAAACACTTTGAAAGTGTCTTAAAACTGCATGCGCTTTCTGAATCATAAAAACGTATTTTGACTTGAGTGTCCCTTTAATCAAAGGAAGTGGTCCCGAGGAGACAGTTATAGATTAATCCATGAGTTTCAGTTGTCATTTCCTGCTGGTGTTAGTATCAATTAGCTTTAGCTTAAAAGAACATAAAACTCAAAATGTAATTTGCCACAAACTGTTAAATAATCTTTAGTGAATATAAATATTTAGCAATATCACTTTCACCCACTTTCCCTGTAGTTAAAAGGGACAGTACCTTGGGATTTTAATAAAAGGGGCCAGATTATAAGTGGAGCGCAGAATATTTGTGTTCCACTTTGTAATACCAACGCACACAAATTTACTCTGGTATTACAGATGAGATGCAATGCGAATGCAACCTTGCGTTCGCATTTCTTTCATATAGGTGGCGAGAGTTCACGAGCTAGTTACTGATGGGATATACATTCCTACCAGGAGGGAGCAAAGTTTCCCAAACCTCAAATGCCTATAAATACACCTCCCACCTCACTCATACTTCAGTTTTAAAAACTTTGCCTCCTTAGTAGGTGGTGAAGCAAGTTGTGCTTGATTTCTTCTGTGAAAGGCACTTCTAAGCATATTGAAGCCCAGTTCCTCTCTAAGTACAGTGTTTGTCTGAGGGATGTGAAGGGAGTATTGCCTGATGATATCATGTTTTCCCCTATGGGAAAGCTTTTCATAAGGCTCTCTGTAAATCGGTCACAGGGATTCATCTGCTGCCTCCCTTTATAGATCGACATTATACACCTCTACCATTACCTCTGCTGATATGTTTCAGTACTGGTTTGGCTGCTATATGTGGATGGGTGTCTTACACGGTAAGTATATACTTATATTATATGACACTCTCAGCTATGGACTGGGCACTTTTTAAGTAAAGTTGTTATATATTGTTTGTATACATGCCTTGGGTCAGTAATTAGGTGCTCTTTTTTAGCTACTTTATTTTAAATTGTGACTAAATATTTGTCAAGGTTAGTAGAGTCTGTGGAACATACAGGGGTTTTTGGAGTTAGTAATTTATTTATAAATTAGGATGCTAAGTATTATGTTAGCCTCATGGAATGTTGATGATCACATTTTATGCAGCTATAATAGAAGTATCCATTAGGCTTTATTTAGGTAAATTTAGTTTTTTTTGTATATACAATCAACATTCTTACCTGCTTTTTAGAGTGATAGGTGTTTTAGAAATCCACTACAGCTTTGTATATTGCGCATGTGATGATGCTATTTATGTCATAGCGTGATGTATCATCATTTTGCGCCATTTTTCTGACAAAATTTTACCGCCAAAATTGCTGTTATACACTCCACCCCCAGCTCATTCAGTGTTCTCAGTAAACACTTATAGAGCTTTCATGCATATAAATTTTCGCTCTGTTTCCTATTCTCTCAAGCCTATTATATATATTATTTATAGGAGCATGGATATAAATTTGCAGAATTAATTTTTTTTTTTTTTCAAACTTTGTTTTTTTTGCAATTATGTCTCAAACTGAACCTGCCTCTGATGTTACCATAGGATTTAAGATGCCTGAACACGTACCTACCAAAGCTAAGTGTGTTTGTTGCAATAAAGCTGATCTAAATTCTTCAGCTCAATTATGTGGCTCTTGTTTTAACAAATTGTTAAATGCTGATAATATATCTGAGTACAAATACACCCACTGTTATTCCATCTCAGTCTAATGTACATACCATGGGGTCGATCCGATATAAATCGTCGCCCGCAAAAGCCGGCGACGCCAATATTTGCGCGGATTTGGTATCACATATACGGCGTAACCTAGAAGTTACGCGCGTATATTTCTGCCGTCGCCCGCAGTTTTTTGGGCCATAGGCAGGTATACCAAACCCGCGCAGTTTGGTATCCAATATACAGCGTAAGGACTTATGTGGCGAAAATGGAGAAATCTTACTCCATTTTCACCTCGCCACAAAAAGCAGCCGTAAGAAGCCTTACGCTGACTATTGGAGCCCCGTAACTCCCTAAACTAACTAGAAAATAAACCTAACACCTAACGCATGCGCAATGTCTATCTCCCTGTCAACCGCGATCTGCTAAAATAAACCTAACACCTAACGCATGCGCAATGTCTATCTCCCTGTCAACCGCGATCTGCTAAAATAAACCTAACACCTAACGCATGCGCAATGTCTATCTCCCTGTCAACCGCGATCCCCCCCCCCCCCGAAATCCCTAATAAAGTTATTACCCCCTAAACCGCCGCTCCCGGACCCCGCCGCCATCTACATAAACTAACCCCCTACTGTGAGCCTCTAAAACCGCCGCCATCTACCTTATCTATCCCCTAATCTGACCCCTTACACCGCCGCCACCTAAATAAAAATTATTAACCCCTAATGTAAGCCCCTTACACCGCCGCCATCTCTATTAAAATGATTAACCCCTAATTTAATCTACCTACCCCGCCGCCAGCTATATTATCTATATTAACCCTAAGTATATTATAGTTAATATAGGTATTACATTATATATATTAACTATATTAACCCTAATTATATTAGGGTTAATATAGTTAATATAGTTACTATAGTATTTATATTAACTATATTAACTCTATCTAACCCTAACTAAATTTATATTAAATTAATCTAATTCATTTATAAACTAAAATATTCCTATTTAAATCTAAATACTTACCTATAAAATAAACCCTAAGATAGCTACAATATAATTAATAATTACATTGTAGCTATGTTAGGGTTAATATTTATTTTACAGGTAAATTGTTAATTATTTTAACTAGGTATAATAGATATTAAATAGTTATTAACTATTTAATATCTACCTAGTTAAAATAATTACCCAATTACCTGTAAAATAAATCCTAACCTAAGTTACAAATACACCTACACTATCAATAAATTAAATAAACTACAAACATCTATCTAAAAATACAATTACATTAACTAAACTAAATTACAAAAACAAACAAACACTAAATTACAAAAAATAAAAAAAAGATTACAAGATATTTAAGCTAATTACACCTATTCTAAGCCCCCTAATAAAATAATAAACCCCCAAAATAAAAAAAATTCCCTGCCCTATTCTAAATTCAACAAATTTCAAAGCTCTTTACCTTACCAGCCCTTAAAAGGGCCTTTTGTGGGGCATGCCCCAAAGAATTCAGCTCTTTTGCATACAAGAAATACAATACCCCCCCCCTTACAACCCACCACCCACATACCCCTATTCTAAACCCACCCAAACCCCCCTTAAAAAAGCCTAACACTACCCCCCTGAAGATCTCCCTACCTTGTCTTCACCACACCGGGCCGAACTCCTGATCCGATCCGGGCGATGTCTTCCTCCAAGCGGCAAAGAAGAATTCTTCCTCCGGCGATGTCATCCTCCAAGCGGCAAAGAAGAATTCTTCCTCCGGCGACGTCTTCCTCCAAGCGGCAGCAAAGTCTTCATTCTTCCGGCGGCATCTTCAATCTTCTTTCTTCGCTCCGCCGCCGCGGAGCATCCATCCCGGCCGACTGCTGAACTTGGAATGAGGTACCTTTAAATGACGTCATCCAAGATGGCGTCCGCCGAATTCCGATTGGCTGATAGGATTCTATCAGCCAATCGGAATTAAGTTAAAAAAATCTGATTGGCTGATTGAATCAGCCAATCAGATTCAAGTTCAATCCGATTGGCTGATCCAATCAGCCAATCAGATTGAGCTCGCATTCTATTGGCTGATCGGAACAGCCAATAGAATGCGAGCTCAATCTGATTGGCTGATTGGATCAGCCAATCGGATTGAACTTGAATCTGATTGGCTGATTCAATCAGCCAATCAGATTTTTTTAACTTAATTCCGATTGGCTGATAGAATCCTATCAGCCAATCGGAATTCGGCGGACGCCATCTTGGATGACGTCATTTAAAGGTACCTCATTCCAAGTTCAGCAGTCGGCCGGGATGGATGCTCCGCGGCGGCGGAGCGAAGAAAGAAGATTGAAGATGCCGCCGGAAGAATGAAGACTTTGCTGCCGCTTGGAGGAAGACGTCGCCGGAGGAAGAATTCTTCTTTGCCGCTTGGAGGATGACATCGCCGGAGGAAGAATTCTTCTTTGCCGCTTGGAGGAAGACATCGCCCGGATCGGATCAGGAGTTCGGCCCGGTGTGGTGAAGACAAGGTAGGGAGATCTTCAGGGGGGTAGTGTTAGGCTTTTTTAAGGGGGGTTTGGGTGGGTTTAGAATAGGGGTATGTGGGTGGTGGGTTGTATGGGGGGGGGTATTGTATTTCTTGTATGCAAAAGAGCTGAATTCTTTGGGGCATGCCCCACAAAAGGCCCTTTTAAGGGCTGGTAAGGTAAAGAGCTTTGAAATTTGTTGAATTTAGAATAGGGCAGGGAATTTTTTTTATTTTGGGGGTTTATTATTTTATTAGGGGGCTTAGAATAGGTGTAATTAGCTTAAATATCTTGTAATCTTTTTTTTATTTTTTGTAATTTAGTGTTTTTTTTTTTTTTTGTAATTTAGTTTAGTTAATGTAATTGTATTTTTAGATAGATGTTTGTAGTTTATTTAATTTATTGATAGTGTAGGTGTATTTGTAACTTAGTTTAGGATTTATTTTACAGGTAATTGGGTAATTATTTTAACTAGGTAGATATTAAATAGTTAATAACTATTTAATATCTATTATACCTAGTTAAAATAATTAACAATTTACCTGTAAAATAAATATTAACCCTAACATAGCTACAATGTAATTATTAATTATATTGTAGCTATCTTAGGGTTTATTTTATAGGTAAGTATTTAGATTTAAATAGGAATATTTTAGTTTATAAATGAATTAGATTAATTTAATATAAATTTAGTTAGGGTTAGATAGAGTTAATATAGTTAATATAAATACTATAGTAACTATATTAACTATATTAACCCTAATATAATTAGGGTTAATATAGTTAATATATATAATGTAATAACTATATTAACTATAATATACTTAGGGTTAATATAGATAATATAGCTGGCGGCGGGGTAGGTAGATTAAATTAGGGGTTAATAATTTTAATAGAGATGGCGGCGGTGTAAGGGGCTTACATTAGGGGTTAATAATTTTAATATAGATGGCGGCGGTGTTAGGGGCTCACTTTAGGGGGTTATAGATATAATATAGCTGGCGGCGGGGTACGGGAGCGGCGGTTTAGGGGTTAATAACTTTATTAGGTTGCGGCGGGGTAAAGGAGCGGCGGTTTAGGGGTTAATAGCTTTTTTATTGTTAGGCTAGTGAGGGGGGATAGCGGATAGAGGGTTAGACAGTGCGGGCTATGTTAGGGAGGCGTGTTAGACCGTGCGGGCTATGTTAGGGAGGCGTGTTAGACCGTGCGGGCTATGTTAGGGAGGCGTGTTAGACAGTGCGGGCTATGTTAGGGAGGCGTGTTAGACAGTGCGGGCTATGTTAGGGAGGCGTGTTAGACAGTGCGGGCTATGTTAGGGAGGCGTGTTAGACAGTGCGGGCTATGTTAGGGAGGCGTGTTAGACCGTGCGGGCTATGTTAGGGAGGCGTGTTAGACCGTGCGGGCTATGTTAGGGAGGCGTGTTAGACCGTGCGGGCTATGTTAGGGAGGCGTGTTAGACAGTGCGGGTGTTTTAAACTTTAGTCAGGTTTTATAGGCGCCGGCAGTTTCTAACGTGCCGCAAGTCACTGGCGACGCCAGAAATTTGTACTTACGCAGATTTCTGGACATCGCTGGTTTGTGAGACTTACGGCACGTTAGCATCTGACGGCGACCTATATGGGATAGCTCGAGTTGCGAGCTGAAACTGCGGGCGACGCCGGTTCCCTCGCTTGCGCCGCAAACTGCGATCGATATCGGATCGCGCCCCATTACTGCAGAAATTACATTTTATATTGCTGCAGCTATAGAGAAGGAAATGACTGCTATTCCGCCTTCAAATAAACATAAAAGGGTTTTGCAACATTTTCCTTAACCTAGTGAATTAAGTTCTGACCTTCAGCATACTGATGTATCCTCTACTGATGGGTTTTCCTCTGATTCAGAGGATGCCACGTCAGAGAATGATATAGACAAATCTTCTTTTTTATTTAAGATAGAATATATTCATCCTCTCTTAAAGGAAGTTTTGTTTACTTTGGGTATTGATTAGTCTTAACCTACTGATAATAAAGCTAGTAATTCTGTATTTAAGACTACTGTTATTACTCCTGAAGTATTTCCTATTCCTGACGCTGTTCTAATGTGATTGCTAAAGAATGGTCTAAGCCTGGTACCTCTTTTAACCTTTCTTCTAGGTTTAAGAAATTGTATTCTTTACCTGTAGCCAATTTACAACTTTGGGAAACAGTTCCTAAAGTCGATGAGGCAATTTCCACTCTTGCCAAACGTACTACTATTCCTATGGAAGACAGTACTTCTTTTAAGGATCCTTTAGATAGGAAGCTTGAAACTTATCTAAAAAGGGCATGTTTACATACTGGCTATATTCTTAGACCTGTTATATCAATGACTGATGTTGCTGCTGCTTCTACTTTTTGGTTAGACTGTTTAGCACAGAAGTTGTCTTCAGATTCTGAATTATTTAACATTATTGTTTTACTTCAACATACAAATCATTTCTATTTGTGATGCTATATTTGATGTTATGCAGATCAATGTCAAATTGATCCCAATTGGCTCCCAATCATTTTCGTTCCTTTCGTCAGAATAGAGAACAGAGAACCATTCCTTCCCCTAAGGCCTCTGGCTCTAATTTTAGACCATCTCCGAATTGGAATAAGACAAAGCCTTATAAGAAACCAAATCCTGCCCCAAACCTACATAATGGTGTGGCCCTCAAGCCAGTTCTTCTAGTAGGGGGCAGACTAAAGCTATTTCAAAGAGTTTGGACAGAATCTGTCCAAAATCAGTGTATTCAGAATATAATTTCTCAGGGGTATTGAATAGGATTCAGAATAAGACCTCCTTTGAGAAGATTCTTTCTTACCCATGTATCAAAAAAACAGTAAAAGCTCAAGCCTTTCTTAAATGTGTTTCAGATCTAGAACTTTCAGGGGTAATTATCTCAGTTCCACAGCAGGAACAAGGATTGGGGGTTTTATTCAAATCTATTCATTGTACCGAAGAAGGAAAATTCTTTCAGACCAATTTTGGATCTGAGAACTTTAAATCGTTTTGTAAGAATCCCAACTTTCAAGATGGTGACTATAAGGACTATTCTGCCTTTTATTCAGCACGGTCACTTCATGTTCACGATAGACTACAGGACGCTTACCTTTACAATCCGATTCATCCAGATCACTATCAATTTCTGGGATTCTCTTTTCTAAACAAGCATTACCAATTTGTCGCTCTTCCGTTTGGCCTTGCAACAGCACCAAGAATATTCCCAATAGTTCTAGGTGCCCTTCTATTTGTAATCAGAGAGCAGGGTTTTGTGGTGTTCCCTTATTGGGACGATATCTTGGTACTAGCTCAATCTTTTCATTTAGCAGAATCTCACACAAAACAATTTCTGTTGTTTCTTCAAAGACATGGAGGATCAATTTATTCAAGTTTCTTGATTCTTCAAACAAAGGTCACCTTTTTAGGTTTCCAGATAGATTCAGTGTCCATGACTCAAAAGAGACATTTGAGATTGGTTTCAGTTTTTCTAAACCTTCAGTATCTTATCATTTTCTTCAGTGGCTATGTGCATGGAAGTTTTAGGTCTCATTTTTGCAGCATCGGACGCGATCCCTTTTGTTTGTTTTCTTATGAGACCTCTGCAGCTTTGCATGTTGCACCAATGGTGCAGAGATTATACTCAGATATCACAACTGATATACTTAAATCCCAACAATCACCTTATTGTTCAAGGGGCCTCCTTTGTTCATCCTACCTGGACTGTGATCACAACAGATGCAAGTCTCACAGGTTGGGATCTCTGACAGCACAAGGAGTTTGGAATCCTCGAGAGGTGAGGTTACCAATCAATATTAGAACTCCACGCTATTTTCAGAGCTCTTCAGGCTTGGCCTCTATTAAAGAGAGAACCGTATATTCGGTTTCAAACAGACAATGTCACAACTGTGGCATATGTCAATCATCAAGGGTGGACTCTCAGTCTCCTAGCAATGAAAGAAGTGTATCTAATACTTTCCTGGGCGGAATCCAACTCTTGTCTAATCACTGCGATTCATATACCAGGTGTAGACAATTGGGAAGCGGATTATCTCAGCCGTCAGATTCTACATCCGGGAGAGTGGTCTCTCCATCCAGATGTGTTCTAACAGATTGTGTAGATGTATGGTCTTCCAGACATAGATCTGATGGCCTCTGGTCTAAACAAGAAACTTCCCAGATGCCTCTTCAGGTCCAGGGATCTTCAGGTGGAATTGATGGATGCTCTAGCAGTTTCATGGTTTTACCAACCTGCTTACATTTTTCCACCTTTGGTTCTTCTTCCAAGAGTGAACTCAAAGATCATAATGGAACAATCTTATGTGTTTCTGATAGCACCAGCATGGCCTCACAGGTTCTGGTATGCAGACTTTTTCCGAATGTCCAGTTGCCAACCTTGGTCACTTCCTCTAACACCAGACTTTCTGTCTCAAGGCTCATTTTTCCATCCGGATCTAAAATCTCTAAATTTGAAGGTATGGAAATTGAACGCTTAGTCCTTAGTCATAGAGGTTTCTCTGACTCTGTGATTAACACTATGAGACAGACTCGTAAGCCTGTTTTAAGGAAAATATATCACAAGGTTTGAAAAACCTATATTTCATGGTGTTCCACTCATGATTATTCTTTGTATTCTTTGCATTCCTAGGAATCTATAGTTTCTTCAGGGTGGTTTGGATAAAGGTTTGTCTGCCAATACTTTGAAAGGACAAATCTCTGCTCTTTCTGTTTTATATCACAGAGAGATTGCTCATGTTCCTGATGTTCACTGTTTTGTACAGGCTTTGACTCATATCAAACATTCAAACCTGTTATTAAATCTATCTCGCCTCATTGGAGTCTAAATTTGGTATTAAAGACTTTGCAGGTTTTTGAGCCTATGCATTCTTTGGACATTAAATTACTTTCTTTGAAAGTGTTTTTTCTCTTGGCTATCTCTTCTGCTAGAAGAGTTTCTGAATTGTCTACTCTCTCTTGCGAGTCTTCTTATCTGATTTTCCATCAAGATAAAGCTGTTTTGCGGACTTCGTTTAAATGTTTTCCTAAAGTTGTGAATTCTAACAACATCAATGGGGAAATCATTGTTCCTTCCTTGTGTCCTAATCCTAAGAATACTCTTGAAAGGTCTTTACATTCTTTGGATGTGGTAAGAGCTTTGAAATTTTAGGTTGAGGCTACTAAAGATTTCAGAAAGACTTCTAGTCTATTTGTTATTTTTTCTGGTTCCAGAAAAGGTCAGAAAGCCTCTGCCATTTCTTTGACATCTTGGTTGAAACTTCTGATTCACAAAGCTTATTTGGAGGCGGGGCAGTCTCCGCCTCAGAAAATAACAGCTCATTCTACAAGATCAGTTGCCACATCTTGGGTTTTCAAGAATGAAGTTTCAGTTGATCAAATCTGCAAAGCAGCCACTTTGTCTTATTTCCATAAATTTACAAAATTTTACCATTTTGATGTTTTTGCTTCTTTTTGCTTTTGGTAGAAAGGTTCTTCAGGCAGCTGTCTCAGTTTGATTTAAGTTTTTTGAATTTTTAAGAAAACCTCATTATTTTTTTGGATTTAATTTCTCAGTAGAAAAGCGGTTTTTATTTTATCCCTCCCTCTATAGTTACTCGTGGTCTTCCATATCTCGGGTATTATATCCCATCAGTAACTAGCTCGTCGACTCCCGCCACCTATATGTAAGAAAACATAATTTATTTAAGAACTTACCTGATAAATTAATTTATTTCATGGTGGCAAGAGTCCACGAGACCCACCCATATTTTTGGGGTTATGGTTTTTTTTGTATAAAGCACATTATTTATCCTGTTCCTCTTTTGTATGCTTTTACTCCTTATACACCTCACGAACTTGGCTATACGTTAAACTGAGGTATAAGTTAGGTGGGAGGTGTATTTATAGGCATTTAAGGTTTGGGAAACTTTGCCCCCTCCTGGTAGGAATGTATATCCCCTCAGTAACTAGCTTGTGGACTCTCACCACCATGAAAGAAATTAATTTATCAGGTAAGTTCTTACATAAATTGTTATTTACAGTGAACACACAGTTCACCCCACAGCCGCCAACTTTAGCCCCAAAAACTAAGTGCAGTTTTTGTATTTTGTTTTAAAAAATGCTATCTTTAAAAAAAATAAAAAATGTGATAATTTAGCGCTGCACTTGTAATCTAGCTCAAAATGTTTAGTTATGCATAGTAAAACAGCTTTTATGTAATTTAGCTCTGAATATTGTGTATTTTCTAATTCTCAGAAATGGAAATGCACACACTGTAGATTTCTTAAGGCTAACTCTGCTACATATCTCCTGCAATTTGGCTTTAACAGAACTGCAAAACCTTATACTAACATAACTGACTGTGGCTAGCCTTCTTGTCTTGGCTTCCATAATTAATGGAAGTGGTGGATGGAGTTTGGCTATTGAAAAACATTTGCAGCAAACATGATATTTGTTTTAAAAATCTTTAGACTTGGCTGATATGTTATTCTATAGCAAGACAACAGAAATGCCTTGTAAGTACAAGGTGCTTATTGTCCCTTTATCTGTGAACATTGTATATATCCATTTATCCTAAAGAGGGTAGGATGTCTACTTCAGACTACATCAGTTCATCCAGTAATTGCTTGATCGATAGAGGAGCTAATTAATTAGCCAAAGCAAAAGAAATGAGGCTTTTTCAAAGGGTATGTCCCTAGACTTCAAAACATTGCAAATATCATGCAGACATTTTTTTTTTTTTTTTTTTTTTATTGGATGAAATAATACAATACACATAAATGCGCCAAAAATCACATGAGTTACAGCTTGAAGGGATTTTAACAGAAGCTAAAGTGATTCCACGCATCTTAAGAAAACATATCATCCAGCATTTCAGGAATACTATTGCTATATAATTAACAACCTTATTCATCACTTAACGACAAAACATCTAAAACGGCAGTTGGTCACTGCATAATGAGAATGAGTAGGAAGAGCAGGATATAATTCACCTCGCCCATGTGCACCTGCATGCTGTTTCCCCATTAGTTCGCTGTCTACAAGGTTTACACTGAGACCACTCCTCCCTTTGTTTCCTAGTTGGCCTAAATGTTAGTATACGATCACTAGTGTGTGTGCATTCTCGTTTCCCAGTAAAATCGTATATTATGAAATGTTTCCATATCTTTTCTTATAAAATAGCCATATTCTTCTAAGTGAATTGCATGCAGACATATTTTAGCATGTTTAAATACAGGTCTTTCACGTGCATAACGGAAAATATTGGAGTTTAGCACACTTTAATGGTAACAGATCATTTGAAATTGAATGCATTGCTCCATAGGAATAAAAAACGCTAATAATGTGATTATTTTCATATTGAATAATGCGCAATTACATTTATCTTTTGATAACTACTGAGTTACATCTGTTTTTACAGAAATTGATCCTTGTATGGAGAATAATGGTGGATGTGACACATTTGCAGAGTGCACAAAAATTGGACCAAATCAGGTATTAAAATATTGTTATCAAATGCACACTGATGCTACCAGAACGTATGCAGTATATACAGATGTCTAGTTACTCTGCAAAACTACAGACTAAACAATGACAAACTTGACTGAAATTCATATGAATAGCAGGTCTTACTTGTAACTGACACTGGCAATAATTAGCCTGACATTTTACAATATCTTGCAAAGTCAATAAACAGTTAGGGGCCGATTTATCAAGGGCCAAATGGCCCCTGATGCCCCTATTTCCGCACAAGCCTTCAGGCTCGCCAGAAATAGCAGTTAAGAAGGAGCGGTCTTATAAATTGTTGAAATATGTTGTACTTCCAACATACTGGGAAGAACAAAGCGTAAAATTGCCAACCACATCTGAAAAAAAACAAACATTATTTACATTGAGAATACACATTTATCAAAGCCAAATTTATATAACTATGTTTTGGGCTTCTTTTTAAATATATCATAAATTGCAGCCATCCTGTAGCTAAGTATTTAGTTCAGAATTAGTAAAGCAAGAGCTAATGATGTCAAAGCCCTCGAAATTATATAGATATATAATAAAACTGACTAGCTGATTCATTCCAAGTTGGGTGAGAAAATCAATTATGCAGATGCTATAAAATATAATTTGTGTTCTGAAGTAATTTCTGCACAGTCTATATCTGAGGTTTTAGATAATTATGTTGTGTTGATGTCACTGTATCTCCCCTATTTAATAGGGATAGAAAAGTCTATTGCTAGAGAAGTAGCCATACGTATTTTAAAATCTCTGTCCTTATTTTTCTTTTGGCTCTAATAATATGGAATAAGATCGTTGTCAAAGTAAGACAGCAAGAGTGTGTGATTCTTTATCATTGTACATAAATTGTGACATACCAATACAAATCTAAATTTTCAAATACAATTGTTTGTTTTTTTGGAAATACAATTTTTATTTTAGAATACAACTCCTTAATTACAAATACAATTCCTTTTTTTTTTGAAGTAATTTTTTTTTTTGGAATTACACTTTTGTTTTTTGGAAATACTGTACAATACAATTTTTTCTTTATAAATTCTCAATAAATTCTAGTCCCCATTTCACAAAATGACTTGTGATGTCACAGCATTAATTATCAGTCATTTTTCCACATTTAATTGAAACAAAACAGGAGCTTGTTCACAGGCAAATTGCTGAAGTTAATGCTATGACATCACAAGTCCTTTAGCAAAATGGGAACTAGAATTTTTTTGAGAGCGTTTTGACACATGTTAGAAGTTTAATTCCAATAAAAAAATAGTTGTACTTCCAAAAGTAAAAATGTATTTTGTATTTCCAAAAAAGAAGATTATACTTCTAAAAAAAAAATTGTATTAGTAATAAAATATTTATATTCTAAAAATAAATTGTATTTCCAAAAAAATCGTATTTGAAAATTGAGATTTTTATTCGTATGTCCCAATTTATGAACAATGATAAAGAATAACACACACTTGTTTTTTTGACAGCAATATTGTTCAATACACGAATAAACCTAATCTAAATAAAAGTCACATTTTATCCTGTATCTTTCTTTTTAACATTTTGTTTTAAAAACAGTGCTTCTTAGCTGCATAATATTAGTATTTTGTTCTTATAAGCTCTGAAATCAGGGTGTTGTTGTAAAGGTTTTATTTGAGATCTTTATGTCATTCAGTTTGGCATGCATCTGTTCCTATCAGAGATAAGGGGCATCCTGCTAAAATATTTCCCATCTTAATCAATTTCAAAATTAAAAACACTTTTTTTTTTAAGTGAATAAAACTAAATGTTTAGACATCAAATTATAACTTGATATTGCAAAGCATCAAAATGCCCTATATTCCAAGTGGCTTAAAACTGAAAAATCAGTATAATTTACCTATCAGAAAACAGGTTACTGATATCAGTATAGTTTACCAGTCAGAAAATCAGGAAGTTACTAGAGTTACTAGTCACCAAAATATTAACAATAAGCTAAATTCTACTTCCGCACTTGTTTGCAGGCATTTTTATTTTTAATTTAGTCAGATGTTAATGGACTCATGAAAATTTCCAGCATTGTGATGATCTTTATAATGTATTAGCAAACAGCAAGGAGAGAGAACAAGAATACAGACTTTATTCAGCAGCATCCATCTTAACAATAACTGCCCGCCCCCTCCAATCACATGACTTAAATGTTAACTGTTTGTAGTGCACAGAGTGAACTAAGCATAACTACTGAACTTAAACTATAACATAAAGCATACACATCATTACATCTTCCCCTTCAAATATGAAACACTTAATATGAGACAAAGTCTTCCCATATTTTTGGTTTAATAGCTCGACCATAACGAGAGAAAGTAACTGCTGGCTCACTAGCAGTACAATCAGTGTCAGGTTGAGAGTCATTCCCAGCATTATCGCAAGCTGATACACTTATGTTGTCCTCAAAGTCCTCAGTAGACTTTACATCCATATTAGGGTATTCTGTGCATTCATTGCTTTGCTCTTTGTCATTGCTGCTTGGTTCCCCGAGTAAAGTATCAGCTGCAGTGTCTGGTCGACAATGACGCCTGTTGTGTCTCAGTTTCTGTCCACACTTGGTTTTGATTATATATGACCTTGGTGAATTAGCTTCACTGACAATTCGAGCAGGTTCCCATGTATCCCCAGTGACTCTGTGTCTCACAGCTTGCCCAGCCCTGAGTGGACCAAGTAACTTGGTAGATTTGTCAAAATACAGCTTTTGCTTTTTCATGTTTATGTTCCTCTGACCTGTTACCTGATCCTGTGGGATAGTCTGAGGCTGCAATTTCTGTGGTGCAATAGGCACTGTGGTCCTCAGTGCTCTACCCATGAGCAGCTGTGCAGGTGAACATAAACCCTCCATGGGTGTTGCACGATAGTTTACACATCCTGCCCTGATGATTGTGCTTTTCAGATAATAGATTTGGCTATGCCAACATACTTCTCAGCTAAACCATTGGCCTGTGAGTGATACGGACTTATTGGTTTGTGCCTGACTCCCCATTCACGCAGAAAGCACTGGAATTCAGCACTTGAGAATTGCGGGCCATTATCAGACACGAGTTCTTCACACATTCCATGTCTCGAGAGTATTGTTTTGAAAGCCCATATGATTGCTGATGCTTTTAGATTTCTCAGCTGTACTAACTCAAAGAATTTGCTGTAGTAATCTACTACTATCAGGTAGTGGTTGTCCTCAAAATGAAAAATATCTGTGGCCAGTCTCTGCCATGCTCGTGAAGGAGTGTTCCATGGTGTAAGAGGTTCTTTTGCATTGTTTTTTTGAAATGTCTGGCAGGTTTCACATGTCTTCACAAGTGTCTCAATATCAAGGTCCAAATTAGGCCAGTAAACCACATCCTGTGCTCTGCGCTTACAAAGAGTAATGCCCAAATGTCCCTGGTGAATTTGCTCCAATATTTCTGCCTGCTGTGATTTAGGAAAAACAATACGGTCACCCATGAATATGATATCCGTATGAAAGGATAGTTCATTTCTCACAGGCCAGAATCCCTGCAACTCAGGAGAAAGCTTCTTTTGTTTTCCTGGCAAGCGATTGCACATGACACAAATTAGTTTTTCTAGTACTTTATCTTGTTAGGTATCTTGTCTAATTTTTTCCAGCCGTACGTCATGGCACTTGAACTTTGCAAAAACACAATATTAGATACTAATAACAGAAAAGCTGGGATGATTTTGTTTATTTTTTATTTTGCAAATGATTGATCAGAATCTGGATGATGGACAAAGTATGAAGTATATGTACAAAAAGGCTCAGGCATCACATTTAAAAAATATGGTTTAATTAATTTTCTACCTGAGCATTTATTTGCTGCGGTTAATCAAAGCTCAGTCAGCTTGTCTACAGCTCTTAGCAATCACTATTTAGCATATAGCAGTAACTAAACAAATTGAAGGGACAGTAAACATTTATATCCCACATATGAAAGGGCACTAAAGATGTTAAAATACGTTTTAATTAAAAAATGGTTAGATCCAGTACTGATTATTACTTGTTTTCTATATGGAACTTTGTGTGGGAAAAACAAGGAATGCTTTATAATTATCCTTATCTTGTATACAACAGGACAACTTCTGCTTCTTTTGTTTTAAATTAAAAATTGTTGTTTATTTTAATTATGAAGCTGATAGGATGTGTATTTCTGAGTACAACTAGGCCTTAAGGACTGATTGCTTATAGGCTGATAATTCCCACAATGCTCTTTTGTGTATGGACTATGCACTACAGGCTATTTAAAGGGACATTAAACCCAATTTTTTTCTATTATTATTCAGATAGAGAATACAATTTTAAACAACATTCCAAATTACATCTGTTATCTAATTTGCTTCATTCTTTAGATATCCTTTGTTTAAGAAATAGCAATGCACATGGGTGAGCCAATCACACGAGGCATCTATGTGCAGCCACCAATCAGCAGCTTCTGAGCCTATCTAGATATGCTTTTCAGCAAAGAGTATCAAGAGAATGAAGCAAAATAGATAATAGAAGTAAATAAGAAAGTTTTTTTAAATTGCATGCTCTGTCTAAATCATGAAAGAAAAAAATTGGGTTTAAAGTGAAGGTAAACTTTGATGAATGAAAGCCAGGTTTTTAAGAATACTATTAAAAACAGGGGCACTTTCATTCAACAAAGTTTAGAAAGCAGCAGTTTTGTTTATTAACTTAGCTTTCTTCTCTTCAAAGCCGGAGCAGCTTCCCCCGCACGGAGATCCTCTCTTCACACGTCAGCAATGACTAATTCGGCTTCCTCCAATCACGGCTTTCCCCCCAGGGGAATCATTGCCTGAGGCCATGCTGTGATTGGAGGAAGCCAGATTAGTCATTGCTGACGTGTGAAGAGAGGATCTCTGGTCAGGGGGGAAGCTGCTCCAGCTGTGAAGAGAAGAAATGTAAGTTTATAAATAAAACGGCTGCTTTCTAAACTTTGAGGAATGAAAGTGCCCCTGTTTTTAATAGTATTTTTAAAAACCGGGCTTTTATTCATCAAAGTTTACCTTCACTTTAATGTCCCTTTAAGGCTAGTGGAAATTTCAAGAAACAGCATGTTTAAATAAATAATAAATGTGCAAGGTATTGTGAGACATCACATTGAATTTTAAATGAAAAATAAATAAATCACATTTACAGCATAAATATGATTTTAAAAATGATATATTCCTCTCTTCCTCTTGTTGCAGGCTACATGTAACTGTTTAGTGGGATATTCTGGAGATGGCAAAAAATGTACCTCCATTAACCCCTGCTTTACAGTAAGTACAAAACATGCTTATGATATTCACTTGGTTATACAGTTTAACAAATCTAAATAGTGACTTGTTTTCTTTAGATTCTATTGTAACTATGATATGGAATTATGTCTTATCATGATGTGGACTAGTGTGCTGTTGTTTCAAACAATTTGCTTACTCAAAGCCATGCTTTCCGATTGACCACTGCTGTAAAAATTACTATATAGTAATAATAGTTATGTGTTGGAAAAAGTAAACAGTTGCGCTCAAGCCCAAACAAAATTTGCGCTCGCTAGTTTAGAGCGACTTAAGTCCTAGCATAAAGTGTAAGCTTTAAAGAAAAATTGCACCAAACACAACATAAATACATTCAAATAAACTATTACTCTTATTTATATTTTCTGATTAAAATATTTCATATCAATATTAATAAAAAATGTTTATAAGGGTTAAACGGTATATGGTATATGACAAGGTATATATATATATATATATATATATATATATATATATGTGTGTGTGTGTGTGTGTGCATCTGTGTGTCTAAATATGTGTACATACATGTGTATTTATGTGTTTAAAAGTGTATATGTGTATATATGTATATAAATACATAATTTAAATATATATATATATATATATATATATATATATATATATATACATATATACACATATTTATACATATATACACATATATACACACACACACACACACACATATATATATATATATATATATATATATATATATATATATATATATACATACACACACACACTTTTAAACCCTTTCCACTCAAATACATTTAAGCAAAAAAATATTTTTAAATCAATTTTAATATATTTTTAAAAAAATTTTACTGTATATTTTACATTGCAATGTTCTTCACTTAAAAGAAACTGTTCTTTTTATTTTTAAATAAATATTAATATCTATCTATCAATATATAAACCTTGTAACTGACTGCCTGTCTGTATGGGACTCTACCTGCATAGCCCTCTAGGGTTTTAGGGAACACACCTCCAAACTGTTTGTTTAAGTTTAAAGGCCTGCAGCCTGTTTATTTGTATTTCACAGCAGTATTCCAGCAAACCAAACAAACATTGAGTTTTCAGCATATAGTATAGCATGTAATCCAAATGGCAACAGTCTTTTAACACTGGTATAATACACTCCAGCACTTTCCTTCACCACATTGACACAGAACCCCCCATTACTCACTTAGGTCCTGATATTCAAAGATTCTCCATCTTGGAGAGAAATTGTCATTTAGACTTCATAAAGGCAGAACTCACTGAATTTTCAAAAGAAAAAGGGTGGAACTCTCCAGCACTGCAAGATCTCTCTCATTTCTGCATATGAAGCAGAGACAAGCCTAATGCAAGATAACACTGCATGATATGAGAGTTTTGTTACACTTACACTTTGTGCTTTGTATTATATATTGCTATACATTTCAGATTGGGTAATTGCAGTATTATTGCATTTAAGCTTTGCACTTTCTCATTTGCATTTTAATACATTTAGGCCTAGATTTGGAGTTCGGCGGTAGCCGTCAAAACCAGCGTTAGAGGCTCCTAACGCTGGTTTTGGGCGCCCGCTGGTATTTGGAGTCAGTGATTAAAGGGTCTAACGCTCACTTTTCAGCCGCGACTTTTCCATACCGCAGATCCCCCTACGCCATTTGCGTAGCCTATCTTTTCAATGGGATCTTTCTAACGCCGGTATTTAGAGTCGTTTCTGAAGTGAGCGTTAGAGCTCTAACGACAAGATTCCAGCCGCCTGAAAATAGCAGGAGTTAAGAGCTTTCTGGCTAACGCCGGTTCATAAAGCTCTTAACTACTGTACCCTAAAGTACACTAACACCCATAAACTACCTATGTACCCCTAAACCGAGGTCCCCCCACATCGCCGACACTCGATTAAAATTTTTAACCCCTAATCTGCCGACCGCCACCTACGTTATATTTATGTACCCCTAATCTGCTGCCCCTAACCCCGCCGACCCCTGTATATTATTATTATATTTATTAACCCCTAACCTGCCCCCCACAACATCGCCGCCAGCTACTTAAAATAATTAACCCCTAATCTTCCGACCGCAAAGCGCCGCCACCTACGTTATCCCTATGTACCCCTAATCTGCTACCCCTAACACCGCCGACCCCTATATTATATTTATTAACCCCTAATCTGCCCCCCACAACGTCGCCGACACCTGCCTACACTTATTAACTCCTAATCTGCCGAGCGGACCTGAGCGCTACTATAATAAAGTTATTAACCCCTAATCCGCCTCACTAACCCTATCATAAATAGTATTAACCCCTAATCTGCCCTCCCTAACATCGCCGACACCTACCTTCAATTATTAACCCCTAATCTTCCGATCGGAGCTCACCGCTATTCTAATAAATGGATTAACCCCTAAAGCTAAGTCTAACCCTAACACTAACACCCCCCTAAGTTAAATATAATTTACATCTAACGAAATAAATTAACTCTTATTAAATAAATGATTCCTATTTAAAGCTAAATACTTACCTGTAAAATAAATCCTAATATAGCTACAATATAAATTATAATTATATTATAGCTATTTTAGGATTAATATTTATTTTACAGGCAACTTTGTAATTATTTTAACCAGGTACAATAGCTATTAAATAGTTAAGAACTATTTAATAGTTACCTATTTAAAATAATAACAAATTTACCTGTAAAATAAATCCTAACCTAAGATATAATTAAACCTAACACTACCCTATCAATAAAATAATTAAATAAACTACCTACAATTACCTACAATTAACCTAACACTACACTATCAATAAATTAATTAAACACAATTCCTACAAATAAATACAATTAAATAAACTAGCTAAAGTACAAAAAATAAAAAAGAACTAAGTTACAGAAAATAAAAAAATATTTACAAACATAAGAAAAATATTACAACAATTTTAAACTAATTACACCTACTCTAAGCTCCCTAATAAAATAACAAAGCCCCCAAAAATGAAGATCTTGGAGCCAGGACGGATCGGTGATACCTGGATGGTGAAGACAAGGTAGGAAGATCTTCAGGGGATTAGTGTTAGGTTTATTTAAGGGGGGTTTGGGTTAGATTAGGGGTATGTGGGTGGTGGGTTGTAATGTTGGGGGGGGGTATTGTATGTTTTTTTTTACAGGCAAAAGAGCTGAACTTCTTGGGGCATGCCCCGCAAAGGGCCCTGTTCAGGGCTGGTAAGGTAAAAGAGCTTGTAACTTTTTTAATTTAGAATAGGGTAGGGAATTTTTTATTTTGGGGGGCTTTGTTATTTTATTAGGGGGCTTAGAGTAGGTGTAATTAGTTTAAAATTGTTGTAATATTTTTCTTATGTTTGTAAATATTTTTTTATTTTCTGTAACTTAGTTCTTTTTTATTTTTTGTACTTTAGCTAGTTTATTTAATTGTATTTATTTGTAGGAATTGTGTTTAATTAATTTATTGATAGTGTAGTGTTAGGTTAATTGTAGGTAATTGTAGGTAGTTTATTTAATTATTTTATTGATAGGGTAGTGTTAGGTTTAATTATATCTTAGGTTAGGATTTATTTTACAGGTAAATTTGTTATTATTTTAACTAGGTAACTATTAAATAGTTCTTAACTATTTAATAGCTATTGTACCTGGTTAAAATAATTACAAAGTTGCCTGTAAAATAAATATTAATCCTAAAATAGCTATAATATAATTATAATTTATATTGTAGCTATATTAGGGTTTATTTTACAGGTAAGTATTTAGCTTTAAATAGGAATCATTTATTTAATAAGAGTTAATTTATTTCCTTAGATGTAAATTATATTTAACTTAGGGGGGTGTTAGTGTTAGGGTTAGACTTAGCTTTAGGGGTTAATCCATTTATTAGAATAGCGGTGAGCTCCGATCGGAAGATTAGGGGTTAATAATTGAAGGTAGGTGTCGGCGATGTTAGGGAGGGCAGATTAGGGGTTAATACTATTTATGATAGGGTTAGTGAGGCGGATTAGGGGTTAATAACTTTATTATAGTAGCGCTCAGGTCCGCTCGGCAGATTAGGGGTTAATAAGTGTAGGCAGGTGTCGGCGACGTTGAGGGGGGAAGATTAGGGGTTAATAAATATAATATAGGGGTCGGCGATGTTAGGGCAGCAGATTAGGGGTACATAGGGATAACGTAGGTTGCGGCGGTTTACGGAGCGGCAGATTAGGGGTTAAAAAAAATATGCAGGGGTCAGCGATAGCGGGGTCGGCAGATTAGGGGTTAATATGTGTAAGGTTAGGGGTGTTTAGACTCGGGGTACATGTTAGAGTGTTAGGTGCAGACGTAGGAAGTGTTTCCCCATAGGAAACAATGGGGCTGCGTTAGGAGCTGAACGCTGCTTTTTTGCAGGTGTTAGGTTTTTTTTCAGCTCAAACAGCCCCATTGTTTCCTATGGGAGAATCGTGCACGAGCACGTTTTTGAGGCCGGCCGCGTCCGTAAGCAACTCTGGTATCGAGAGTTGCATTTGCGGTAAAAATGCTCTACGCTCCTTTTTTGGAGCCTAACGCAGCATTTGATTAAACTCTCGATACCAGAGTTAATTTTATGGTGCGGCCAGAAAAAAGCCTGCGGAGCGTTAACAGCCCTTTTACCGCCGAACTCCAAATCTAGGCCTTAGATTTTGAACTAGCAGTGATTTTACACATTCTGATTATGCTTTGAAAGTTCCTGTATTACTTTAATGACATACTTTGTATATTTATGTGTATCTTTTACAAATTACATTGCTTTTTGGATTTTCTTCTTTGTAAACTGAAAGTTTCAGAAATTGAGAGGTACAAAATAAATACAATTTCCAGCCCCCTAAAATGTAAAAATACCTTTATTTCTTATAAATTGGGTCCATAGGTAAAATTACAACGTTTTAGGCCTGCAATAGGTCCTTAGTCATGTATACATGACTAAGGGCCAATTGCAGGCCTGAAACATAGTAATTTTCCCTATGGACCCTACTTAAAAGAAATAAAGGTCCTTTTAAATTTTTGGAGCCTGGAAATTGTATTGATTTTGTACTTCTATAAGGACTTGACAGGTCTTTAATTCCGTGCCCCATTATTGGTAGTGTGCTGGATTTAACTCAGAATGTGAGAGGGACAGGGCATTTCCCTGGGCTGAACATGGGAGTTCACAGGGTATGTCTGAAGCTCTCTCACAAGTCTTGTGAAATTTTCTAAGCATTTTAAACAAGCTGGTCTTACTGATTTGTCTTGCCAGCTGTATGCAGTTGAAGTTTGCTCAAAATTCACAATACATTTATTTTAACTTACAGAAAAGTAATATATACTAAAATATAGACAGACGCAAGTTAAATTGTAGTGAAAACATTTCAGTTTAATTTGGAATTGATTCAAACGGAGCCTTTATATCCGCCCCAGGAGTTCTCCAGTTACCTTCTCTCTCCGTGTGAAATGTTGTATCCCAGAGGGCTTAATTACTTTCTATGGAAGACATCTCTCATCTCTCTGGGATTTCCAGGTTCCTCCCCATTTTTTATAACATTCTGTCCCTGTCAACACTATATTCTCTCTCCAAACTAGACAATGTTTGATTACCTGACCCCTAGAAAGTAATGATGGGAAAGTGAAGCTTGCAGTTTTTCAGTTTTAATTTATACAAAATAGAATTCAAAATAAAACGTTTAAATTTAATACAATTTAAATCTGAAGTATAAAGTGATATAAAATATAAAGCACAAAGTGTAAATGCAGCAGAACTGTCATGTTATGCAATGCTATACTGCACTGGGCTTGTCTCTCCTTCACATACAGAAATGCAGGGAACGCTTCTTGGAGTAGTGAAGCAAAATCTGCCTTTTGAAAATTTCACTAGGGATCTTGCAGTGTAGGAGGATCATTTTAGAATATCTTTCCTGAGCAGAGAGGTTTTGAATATCAGAGCTTTAAAAGGACAATCAACTCCAAAAATGTTATTGTTTAAAAAGATAGATAATCCCTTTATTGCCCATTCCCCAGTTTTGCACAGCCAACATGGTTATATTAATTTACTTTTAACCTCTGTGATTACCTTGTAGCTAAGCCTCTTTTGCCAACCCCCTGATCACATGGTTATTTATTATCTATTTACTTGCATTTTAGCCAATTAGTGCAGTGTCAGGCACAGCTCCACGGGAGAGAGCACAATATTGTCTATATGGCCCACATGGATTAGCAGTCTCTTGTGAAAAACTAATAAAAAAGCATGAGATAAGAGTCTGTAGTGGCTTAGAAACAGGCAGACATTTAGAGGTGTAAGTGTTATAAATTATATTAAAGGGACACTCAAGTCAAAATTTCTCTTGTTAAGTGTATCCAGTCCACGGATCATCCATTACTTATGGGATATTAACTCCTCCCCAACAGGAAGTGCAAGAGGATTCACCCAGCAGAGCTGCTATATAGCTCCTCCCCTAACTGCCATTACCAGTCATTCTCTTGCACCCAACGAATAGATAGGATGTGTGAGAGGACTGTGGTGATTATACTTAGTTTCATACCTTCAATCAAAAGTTTGTTATTTTATAATAGCACCGGAGTGTGTTATTCCTTCTCTGGTAGAATTTGAAGAAGAATCTACCTGAGTTTTTCTATGATTTTAGCCGGAGTAGTTAAGATCATATTGCTGTTTCTCGGCCATCTGAGGAGAGGTAAACTTCAGATCAGGGGACAGCGGGCAGATTAATCTGCAAAGAGGTATGTAGCAGCTTATTATTTTCTGACAATGGAATTGATGAGAAAATTCTGCCATACCGATATAATGTAAACTCAGCCTTAAATGCAGTAGCAGCAACTGGTATCAGGCTGTCATGTATGTATATTTTACACTTCAGTATTCTGGGGAATGGCACTTAACTGGAATTATACTGTATGCATAAAACTTTAGCCTAATTTGCAGGGACTAGCAACAGGCTTTTTAATAACACTCAATTTATTAATGTTAAACGTTTTTTGCTGGCATGTAAAATCGTTTAATTTTCTGAGGTACTGGGTGAAAAAATGTTTTGGGCACTATTTTTTTCCACTTGGCAGTCGTTTTATTTAATTTATGACAGTTTACTGATCTCTCTCACTGTTATGTGTGAGGGGGAGGGGCCTTTTTTGGTGCTTTTGCTACGCATCAAAAAATTCAGTCAGAAGTTTATTGTCTTCCCTGCATGATCCGGTTCATCTCTACAGAACTCAGGGGTCTTCAAAACTTGTTTTGAGGGAGGTAATCACTCACAGCAGAGCTGTGAGATTGTAGTTGACTGTGATAAAAAAACAAAAACGTTTATTTCTGTATTTTTTTTTTTTTCTGCTATCAGGGTTAGTTATCCTTTGCTAATGGGAGCAATCCTTTGCTAAAATTGTGTTTTTTACAAAGATTTGATGCTATAACTTTTCAGTTTATTAATTTTCAACTGTCATAACTTTTTCTGTGCTTCTTATAGGCACAGTACGTTTTCATATTATAGTAAATTACTTGAAAAGTATTTCCAAGTTGCTAGTTTATTTGCTAGTGTGTTAAACATGTCTGATTCAGAGGAAGATATCTGTGCTATATGTGCTAAAGCCAAAGTGGAGCCCAATAGAAATTTATGTACTAACTGTATTGATGCTACTTTAAATAAAAGTCAATCTGTACAAATTGAACATATTTCACCAAACAACAAGGGGAGAGTTATGCCGACTAACTCGCCTCACGTGTCAGTACCTGCATCTCCCGCTCGGGAGGTGCGTGATATTGTAGCGCCGAGTACATCTGGGCGGCCATTACAAATCACATTACAGGATATGGCTACTGTTATGACTGAAGTTTTGGCTAAATTACCAGAACTAAGAGGTAAGCGTGATCACTCTGGGGTGAGAACAGAGTGCGCTGATAATATTAGGGCCATGTCAGACACTGCGTCACAATTTGCAGAACATGAGGACGGAGAGCTTCATTCTGCGGGTGACGGTTCTGATCCAAACAAACTGGATTCAGATATTTCAAATTTTAAATTTAAGCTGGAAAACCTCCGTGTATTACTAGGGGAGGTGTTAGCGGCTCTGAATGATTGTAACACAGTTGCAATACCAGAGAAAATGTGTAGGTTGGATAAATATTTTGCGGTACCGGCGAGTACTGACGTTTTTCCTATACCTAAGAGACTTACTGAAATTGTTACTAAGGAGTGGGATAGACCCGGTGTGCCGTTCTCACCCCCTCCGATATTTAGAAAGATGTTTCCAATAGACGCCACCACACGGGACTTATGGCAAACGGTCCCTAAGGTGGAGGGAGCAGTTTCTACTTTAGCTAAGCGTACCACTATCCCGGTGGAGGATAGCTGTGCCTTTTCAGATCCAATGGATAAAAAGTTAGAGGGTTACCTTAAGAAAATGTTTGTTCAACAAGGTTTTATATTGCAACCTCTTGCATGCATTGCGCCTGTCACGGCTGCAGCAGCATTTTGGTTTGAGTCTCTGGAAGAGACACTTGAATCAGCTCCATTAGATGAGATTACACACAAGCTTAAAGCCCTTAAGTTAGCTAACTCATTTATTTCAGATGCCGTAGTACATTTAACTAAACTTACGGCTAAGAATTCCGGATTCGCCATTCAGGCACGCAGAGCACTGTGGCTAAAATCCTGGTCAGCTGACGTTACTTCTAAATCTAAATTGCTTAATATACCTTTCAAAGGGCAGACCTTATTCGGGCCCGGGTTGAAAGAAATTATCGCTGACATTACAGGAGGTAAAGGCCATGCCCTGCCTCAAGACAGAGCCAAACCTAAGGCTAGACAGTCTAATTTTCGTTCCTTTCGTAATTTCAAAGCAGGAGCAGCATCAACTTCCTCTGCACCAAAACAGGAAGGAGCTGTTGCTCGCTACAGACAATGCTGGAGACCTAACCAGTCCTGGAACAAGGGCAAGCAGGCCAGGAAACCTGCTGCTGCCCCTAAGACAGCATGAATCGAGGGCCCCCGATCCGGGAACGGATCTAGTGGGGGGCAGACTTTCTCTCTTCGCCCAGGCTTGGGCAAGAGATGTCCAGGATCCCTGGGCGTTAGAGATCATATCTCAGGGATACCTTCTAGACTTCAAATTCTCTCCCCCAAGAGGGAGATTTCATCTGTCAAGGTTGTCAACAAACCAAATAAAGAAAGAGGCGTTTCTACGCTGCGTACAAGATCTTTTATTAATGGGAGTGATCCATCCGGTTCCGCGGTCGGAACAAGGACAAGGGTTTTACTCAAATCTGTTTGTGGTTCCCAAAGAAGAGGGAACTTTCAGGCCAATCTTGGATTTAAAGATCCTAAACAAATTCCTAAGAGTTCCATCGTTCAAAATGGAAACTATTCGGACAATTTTACCCATGATCCAAAAGGGTCAGTACATGACCACAGTGGATTTAAAGGATGCTTACCTTCACATACCGATTCACAAAGATCATTACCGGTATCTAAGGTTTGCCTTTCTAGACAGGCATTACCAGTTTGTAGCTCTTCCATTCGGATTGGCTACGGCTCCGAGAATCTTCACAAAGGTTCTGGGTGCTCTTCTGGCGGTACTAAGACCGCGAGGAATTGCGGTAGCTCCGTACCTAGACGACATTCTGATACAAGCTTCAAGCTTTCAAACTGCCAAGTCTCATACAGAGTTAGTACTGGCATTTCTAAGGTCGCATGGATGGAAGGTGAACGAAAAGAAGAGTTCTCTCTTTCCACTCACAAGAGTTCCCTTCTTGGGGACTCTTATAGATTCTGTAGAAATGAAGATTTACCTGACAGAAGACAGGTTAACAAAGCTTCAAAATGCATGCCGTGTCCTTAATTCCATTCAACACCCGTCAGTAGCTCAATGCATGGAGGTGATCGGCTTAATGGTAGCAGCAATGGACATAGTACCCTTTGCACGTCTACATCTCAGACCGCTGCAATTGTGCATGCTAAGTCAGTGGAATGGGGATTACTGAGACTTGTCCCCTACTCTGAATCTGGATCAAGAGACCAGAAATTCTCTTCTATGGTGGCTTTCTCGGCCACATCTGTCCAGGGGGATGCCATTCAGCAGGCCGGACTGGACAATTGTAACAACAGACGCCAGCCTACTAGGTTGGGGCGCTGTCTGGAATTCTCTGAAGGCTCAGGGACAATGGAATCAGGAGGAGAGTCTCCTACCAATAAACATTCTGGAATTGAGAGCAGTTCTCAATGCCCTTCTGGCTTGGCCCCAGTTAACAACTCGGGGGTTCATCAGGTTTCAGTCGGACAACATCACGACTGTAGCTTACATCAACCATCAGGGAGGGACAAGAAGCTCCCTAGCAATGATGGAAGTATCAAAGATAATTCGCTGGGCAGAGTCTCACTCTTGCCACCTGTCAGCAATCCACATCCCTGGAGTGGAGAACTGGGAGGCGGATTTCTTAAGTCGTCAGACTTTTCATCCGGGGGAGTGGGAACTTCATCCGGAGGTCTTTGCCCAAATACTTCGACGTTGGGGCAAACCAGAGATAGATCTCATGGCGTCTCGACAGAACGCCAAGCTTCCTCGTTACGGGTCCAGATCCAGGGATCCGGGAGCGGTTCTGATAGATGATTTGACAGCACCTTGGACCTTCGGGATGGCTTATGTGTTTCCACCCTTCCCGATGCTTCCTCGATTGATTGCCAGAATCAAACAGGAGAGAGCATCAGTGATTCTAATAGCGCCTGCATGGCCACGCAGGACTTGGTATGCAGATCTAGTGGACATGTCATCCTGTCCACCTTGGTCGCTACCTCTGAAACAGGACCTTCTGATCCAGGGTCCCTTCAAACATCAAAATCTAATTTCTCTGAAGCTGACTGCTTGGAAATTGAACGCTTGATTTTATCAAAACGTGGTTTTTCTGAGTCAGTTATTGATACCTTAATACAGGCTAGGAAGCCTGTTACCAGAAAGATTTACCATAAGATATGGCGCAAATACTTATATTGGTGCGAATCCAAGAGTTACTCATGGAGTAAGGTTAGGATTCCGAGGATATTGTCTTTTCTACAAGAAGGTTTAGAAAAGGGTTTATCCGCTAGTTCCTTAAAGGGACAGATTTCAGCTCTGTCCATTCTTTTACACAAACGTCTGTCAGAAGTTCCGGACGTTCAAGCTTTTTGTCAGGCTTTAGCTAGGATCAAGCCTGTGTTTAAAACTGTTGCTCCACCATGGAGTTTGAACTTAGTTCTTAATGTTTTACAGGGGGTTCCGTTTGAACCCCTTCATTCCATTGATATCAAGTTGTTATCTTGGAAAGTTCTGTTTTTAATGGTGATTTCCTCGGCTCGAAGAGTCTCTGAGTTATCTGCCTTACATTGTGATTCTCCTTATCTGATTTTTCATTCAGACAAGGTAGTTCTGCGTACTAAACCTGGGTTCCTACCTAAGGTGGTCACTAACAGGAATATCAATCAAGAGATTGTGGTTCCATCTTTGTGTCCTAATCCTTCTTCGAAAAAGGAACGTCTGCTACACAATCTAGATGTAGTCCGTGCCCTGAAATTTTATCTACAGGCAACTAAGGATTTTCGACAAACGTCTTCCCTGTTTGTCGTTTATTCTGGTCAGAGGAGAGGTCAAAAAGCTTCGGCTACCTCTCTCTCCTTTTGGCTTCGTAGCATAATACGGTTAGCCTATGAGACTGCTGGACAGCAGCCTCCTGAAAGAATTACAGCACATTCTACTAGAGCTGTGGCTTCCACTTGGGCCTTTAAGAATGAGGCTTCTGTTGAACAGATTTGCAAGGCTGCAACTTGGTCTTCTCTTCATACTTTTTCCAAATTTTACAAATTTGACACTTTTGCTTCTTCGGAGGCTGTTTTTGGGAGAAAGGTTCTTCAGGCAGTGGTTCCTTCCGTATAAAGAGCCTGCCTGTCCCTCCCGTCATCCGTGTACTTTAGCTTTGGTATTGGTATCCCATAAGTAATGGATGATCCGTGGACTGGATACACTTAACAAGAGAAAACATAATTTATGCTTACCTGATAAATTTATTTCTCTTGTAGTGTATCCAGTCCACGGCCCGCCCTGTCACTTTAAGGCAGGTAATTTTTCCATTAAACTACAGTCACCACTGTACCCTATGGTTTTCCTTTCTCTGCATGTTTTCGGTCGAATGACTGGTAATGGCAGTTAGGGGAGGAGCTATATAGCAGCTCTGCTGGGTGAATCCTCTTGCACTTCCTGTTGGGGAGGAGTTAATATCCCATAAGTAATGGATGATCCGTGGACTGGATACACTACAAGAGAAATAAATTTATCAGGTAAGCATAAATTATGTTATTTATATAATATTATATCTATAATAATTATTATATAAATTATAATAATTATATTTATACTTTTTCAGTCCCCAGCTCCTACTGAGCGTGTGCAAGAATTCGCAGAATATACCTATATGCATTTGTGATTGGCTGATGGCTGTCACATGATACAGGGGGAGTAGAAATAGAAAAAAGTGCTATTGCATTTTCTTTTTATTGTGCATTTGTTGAGTGTGCAAATCTACTTTATTTACTGGCCCTTAAATATAATATTGTTGGTTGTGCAAAGCTGGGGAATGGGTAGTAAAGGCATTTTATCTATATTTTTAAATAATAACAATTTTGGTGTTGACTGTCCCTTTAACAAGACCTTTATAGCCTTAACACCCTCCAGGTGAACTCATTCAGATGAGAAAGGATCCAGTAAAATCTGGACTGAATCCTGTACAATCAATCTCCCTGATAGGGGAGTGTTGAATCGGCCCACCCATCTCTTCCAAATACTCCACCCCAGAGAAACCCATATTAAAACAGGTTAGTTTAAACACTGTCTTTCCCTAGGGCTGCCTGTATTAAGCCACACATCAGGGTAGTGATTTCTTAAAACACTGGGTCCTTAATACACCCCATCCACAACTCTACTCTACACTCGGTAACAACCTGTATATATTAATATAGGTATAGATATATATTAAAAAATAACATTTTCTTCTATGTGAAGAACATTGTATAAATGCATAACTACCTTTAGGGTTTAGTGCAATTGGTCTAATGCATGTCGGGTTAGCACTTGAGCGATAAGTGTTAAAAGTCTTTTGAACTGCAAATTCTATTGAAGTCAGTGGGGGAAGAAATTAACGCAGTCATGATAAGCAAAGTCCTGAAGTTATCACGCATTGGGGTTTGCTTGCTCGTTAACTTTTTACTTTTCCACTTGTAATATGCGCACTAAACTGCCCACATTAAAAGTTTATTATCAGCGCAGTTAGTGCACGCACCAATTGCAATCTGACCCTATTTGTGTATTGTGACTTTTATGTCCTTTCAATTTAAAAGAGATAATAGTTGGTTTTAAAAAAAAGAAAAAAAACTCAAGCTACTATGTAAATCCATCAATAAAGTAATGTATAAAGCTACAGTGAATCATATATACTTTATATTAAAGAATAATAATATATAGAAATATTATAATAGTATCATGTATTCAATTTAAATTTTTGTTATAAATCAGGTGAGTTTTTTTAAGTTGAGCATGCATATGCATTATAATTACTATTAAAAGTCTTGAGTAGTGATGTTTTTGTTTGTGATAAGGATCTGTTTGATTTCTACTAACAATTTTTGCTTTAATTCATTTTTTATGATCTCTAATTATTTACTGTGTTTTGAATATAATACAGTGTATCCAGAAAGAAAACAAAGCGTTGGTCATAGATTTTATACATTTTAGTATATTGCATTTTTTTTAGAATATTCTAAAGATTATATTTTAATTTCAATATTATTGTTTATTTTTTTAATTTCAGAAAAATGGAGGTTGCAGTGACTCTGCTGTATGTAACCATACTGGACCAGCAGAAAGATCATGTACCTGCAAGTCAGGTTTCATCGGGGATGGAATCCTCTGCAGGGGAACCATCTCTCAGGTACTGTGCTTTATGGTTGTTATTACTTAAATAATAATGTATGAAGCATTTTGTGTTTTTTTTCTTGTGAGATTCTTGTTCCACATAACGCCCCATAAAGCATAAATTCTTTGTATTTAACGTGTAGACACAATGTAAAGAATCAATGTAGCCATATCAGTTGTATAATAGGATACACAAATTAGGGGTTCACTGGCATTGTGTAGTTGGTGAATATTTAGTTATTAAAGTGACAGGAAACCTACATTTTTTTGTGTGATTTGGATAGAATATAAGATTTCAAACAACTTTCCAATTTACTTCATGTTATCCTTTGCTGAAGGAACAGGTTTGCACTTCTGGCAGCTAGCTGAACACATCTAGTGAGCCAATCACAAGAGACAAATGTGTGCAGGGACCAATCAGCAGCTAGGTTCCACTAGTGTAAGTTATGTGCGTATTATTTTGCAACAAAGCATACAAAGAATGAAGCACATTTGAAAAAAGAAGTGAATTTAAAAGCATCTTAAAATTACATGCTCTTTCTGAATCATGCAAGTTTGATTTTTACTTTCCCATATATATATATAAACAGTATCTATCATGCAGTACTGCTTTAATGTTATAATTTTCATAGTAGTGATGAAATTGCATAAATCATTTGTCACTTTCATCGTTGGTTGTCTTGACAGCCTCAATGTCTTAAATATACAGGGAGGATGGCTTCAGAAGACATAAAGGGGCATACAGGGAGTGCAGAATTATTAGGCAAATTAGTATTTTTAACACATCATCCTCTTTATGCATGTTGTCTTACTCCAAGCTGTATAGGCTCGAAAGCCTACTACCAATTAAGCATATTAGGTGATGTGCATCTCTGTAATGAGAAGGGGTGTGGTCTAATGACATCAACACCCTATATCAGGTGTGCATAATTATTAGGCAACTTCCTTTCCTTTGGAAAAATGGGTCAAAAGAAGGACTTGACAGGCTCAAAAAAGTAAAAAATAGTGAGATATCTTGCAGAGGGATGCAGCACTCTTAAAACTGCAAAGCTTCTGAAGCGTGATCATCGAACAATCAAGCGTTTCATTCAAAATAGTCAACAGGGTCGCAAGAAGCGTGTTGAAAAACCAAAGTGCAAAATAACTGCCCATGAACTGAGAAAAGTCAAGCGTGCAGCTGCCAAGATGCCACTTGCCACCAGTTTGGCCATATTTCAGAGCTGCAACATCACTGGAGTGCCCAAAAGCACAAGGTGTGCAATACTCAGAGACATGGTAAGAAAGGCTGAAAGACGACCACCACTGAACAAGACACACAAGCTGAAACGTCAAGACTGGGCCAAGAAATATCTCAAGACTGATTTTTCTAAGGTTTTATGGACTGATGAAATGAGAGTGAGTCTTGATGGGCCAGATGGATGGGCCCATGGCTGGATTGGTAAAGGGCAGAGAGCTCCAGTCCGACTCAGACGCCAGCAAGGTGGAGGTGGAGTACTGGTTTGGGCTGGTATCATCAAAGATGAGCTTGTGGGGCCTTTTCGGGTTGAGGATGGAGTCGAGCTCAACTCCCAGTCCTACTGCCAGTTTCTGGAAGACACCTTCTTCAAGCAGTGGTACAGGAAGAAGTCTGCATCCTTCAAGAAAAACATGATTTTCATGCAGGACAATGCTCCATCACACGCGTCCAAGTACTCCACAGCGTGGCTGGCAAGAAAGGGTATAAAAGAAGAAAATCTAATGACATGGCCTCCTTGTTCACCTGATCTGAACCCCATTGAGAACCTGTGGTCCATCATCAAATGTGAGATTTACAAGGAGGGAAAACAGTACACCTCTCTGAACAGTGTCTGGGAGGCTGTGGTTGCTGCTGCACGCAATGTTGATGGTGAACAGATCAAAACACTGACAGAATCCATGGATGGCAGGCTTTTGAGTGTCCTTGCAAAGAAAGGTGGCTATATTGGTCACTGATTTGTTTTTGTTTTGTTTTTGAATGTCAGAAATGTCTATTTGTGAATGTTGAGATGTTATATTGGTTTCACTGGTAAAAATAAATAATTGAAATGGGTATATATTTGTTTTTTGTTAAGTTGCCTAATAATTATGCACAGTAATAGTCACCTGCACACACAGATATCCCCCTAAAATAGCTATAACTAAAAACAAACTAAAAACTACTTCCAAAACTATTCAGCTTTGATATTGAGTTTTTTGGGTTCATTGAGAACATGGTTGTTGTTCAATAATAAAATTAATCCTCAAAAATACAACTTGCCTAATAATTCTGCACTCCCTGTATTTATGAAGCTCTGAAGGTTCTAAAGACCGCTGCTCCATTACTTGTCTGCGGGCTCTGAGGCTGCGGACAGAAATCAACCCAATCAAATACGATTGGGTTGATTGATACCCCCTGCTAGCGAATCTGCAGGGGGGGGCATTGCACCAGCGGTTAACAAGAACTGCTGGTGCAATGATAAATGCCGACAGCATATGCTGTCGGCATTTATCGATGTGCGGCAGACATGATAAGTTACGTTACTTTGTTTCATGTCCGCTCACACATTGATAAATATGCCCCAAAAAGGGTTCCTCAAGCTGTAAGTCAACCTCTGGCTAACACCATGTGGAACTGCTTTGTTTATACATTAGTAGTGGTGTCAGCAACTTGGGGTCTTCTAACATACAGGAATATGTAGTTGGGAATAATCATATGCATTATCTATCTACAAGTGTCAAGAATGGTATCAATTATTTATATACATAACAACAACATATAATATAGTTAATGTTCAAGGTAAAATGAGCACTATCACCATCATTTTCATATAGAATAAATGTATGACTGTAAATGTAATATTTTTATTTTCTCTCATTTTTATCTCCACATTATTTTGAGGATTTTTTTTGTTTTGTTTTGAAACCCTGGTAAAGAGCAAATGCCTCATGGGAAATAAATAAACATATAACTTAAAGCTGTGGGTTTTTTACCCCTGTTGCAAAATCTAATTGTTATTTTTCACACAGAAAGGGTGTGCTTGTAATCTTGGATTACACACGGGCAAGGAGGTTATTCATTTAAAACTTAATATGACTTCAGTTTCAGTTTAAAGCTTGCAGCAAATACAAAATTAGTTTCTGACAACCAAATCACTAAATATTGGTATGTGGCCTTATATTTAACCCCTTGCCAACCAAAAAAAATGTGCTGCCATCAATATCAAATTCTTTCAGAACTATATTTTTCAAAATGTTTCTATGGAAAATTCTTAGTTTTTTAGATCCTGTTTTTGTTTACGTAACATCTCTATTACAGCTAAAGGCAACATGTATTAGTATTTTAATTACAAATTTCAGATAACTCTTAACTTTATTATTCATTTTAGGAACTAGCAAAGAACCCGGAAACCTCTCAGTTTTACAACCAGTTACAGGTAAAGTAAATCTTAGAGCCCTTTGAAACGGAGGAAGCAGATCACTCAGGTCTAGCTTTTCACTAAAATCACATAGTAGCACACAGCAGATTGCAGTCTGTATATATAGAATGGTATCAGCGCCAGGAATCCTGTAGAAGTGCAAAATAACAGGTCACACTGCTCGGAAACTGTATATAGTTGGTGTGAATTGGATTTAAACACCTGGAATATTTCCATATCATTTTTTTCTATGCAAAGTGAGGTCAAGTGCTGTCAGTATGTTACATTTTGTACTTACAGCACATATTTCAACATTTTATTTTACATGTGACTATTTTTGGTTCTGTCGTTTTATAATGTTCAGTTATTTTGAAGTTTCTAGATTATTACATCCATGGTTTTAAGTCACTCGCTTAAAAACATTAAGCATTATAACAATGTCCTTTCCCTACAGATTACCATGATGATTAAATACATTAATAAAAAGGCTTTATTCATTTAAATTATAGTGGAGATAAAAGCATGTGATTAAAATCCTCAATTTCATAAGAAATAAAGCAACATAATTATTCAATGAGAAATTAGCACATCTAGGCAAGTATCCCGCTAGCTTTTACCCAGAAAAGCATTGCTAACAGTATATATGGGGTATTTCTGGATAAAAGCGATACAGAGAGAGAGAGAGAGAGAGATATAGATATATATGTGCGTGTGTGTTTACTGTATTATCCCTTGTAAACGAGTTTGGAGCTATACAATGAGGGTGTAAGTTACTAATGTGCTATATATGGTAGTTATTTGTCACTATATGTTGTATTGCAGAAGGGGATTTTTTTGGTTCACATGGTTGACTTAAATTCTGATAGAATTTCCGTTATTTTTTTTTATATACTTTGGCAGGTATAGCACGCACTTTAGCATCTTCTCAAAGCCAAGTTTCTTCTTGCTATAGTTCAACACACTAAAATCTGGATTTGCACCGATCCTGGTGTTTTGAACTTTCACAAGAATAAATCCAGCTTCGAAAAGAGCCAAATGCCACTAGTGGCCGCCACCTTTCACATTCAAATCCTAACGAAGCAGCCTAAAGCACATGTCAGTGTATAATCTCATGGAAAAGAGCCAGGCTTTAACGAGGAAGATCAGAGAGTGAAAAATGTGAAATGTTGAAAAGTTGTATATGCTCTGTCTGAAACAGAAACATTTTATATGCTCTGTCTGAAACAGAAACATTTTATATGCTCTGTCTGAAACAGAAACATTTTATATGCTCTGTCTGAAACAGAAACATTTTATATGCTCTGTCTGAAACAGAAACATTTTATATGCTCTGTCTGAAACAGAAACATTTTATATGCTCTGTCTGAAACAGAAACATTTTATATGCTCTGTCTGAAACGGAAAGTTTTATATGCTCTGTCTGAAACGGGAAAGTTTTATATGTTCTGTCTTAAACGGGAAAGTTTTATATGTTCTGTCTGAAACAGGAAAGTTTAATTTTGACTTTAAACATATACATCTCTTTACACATTGTTTTAATTATGTTTTATTGTTTTAAAAAGATACTAATATATTTCTAATACCTAAAGCCCAATTGTTTTATTTTACATTGCCCTTTTATTTTTTAGACAAACAATGTCAATGATTTGAGAGGTACTGGTCCATTCACTGTGTTTGTTCCCAATGATGCAGCCTACAAAAATGAACCCATGGTAAATATATCTATTATTGTAAAAAGATGATGTTTCAAATGCTTTTCTTGCCACTGAATCTTAATCACTCTATTGTCAGATAAAAGAATGGACTGCAAAGGGAATGATGGCCCAAGTTATTTTATATCACGTGGTGTCTTGTGCTCAGCTTGTAAACGATGATCTGAAAACAATGTCAAAGGTCACCACTCTCCAAGGAACAGATTTAACCATTTCTGTCTCACAGGTACTACGCACACTGGACTTTCATGGTCTAGAATGCAATTAAAGCTCTAATTGTAAATGGCAGTGTTATTTCTGTTATAAGACCTGCATGGTATTGTGATACAGACATTTCCACATGTCTATAAATCTAATTTAATTCTTTTTTTTTTTTTTTTTTTTTTATAAATAGCTTTGGCTTCTTTTTAAAATTTATTTTAACCATTTTGCAGGACTCTGTGGTTCTGAATACTAATGTCAATTTGATCACCACTGATGTAATGATGACAAATGGAATTGTACACATTATTGATAAATTTCTGGTTCCCAAAAATATGCAAGCAATTAGCAAAGATGTAAAAGGAAAAGTAATGGTAAGTAATGTTGTTAGACACATAATCACTAGGAATATTTATTTGCATGTGTATGAATACAATACATTTAGCCTTCCACTTAAAGGACCTGAAACTCCAAATTTAATTATTTTCCATCTTTTACTTTAATTTAACTATGAAATGTGTGAATTCTCTCTGCGAACTCTGCAAGAGTGTTTGGACAAATTGTGTCCATTGTCCATATTACAGTTTTAACATTTTAAGAGACATTAAAGAAACTTTCAAATTAATTTATTTTAAATCCCAAATGCATGTTAACAATAAACCTTAAAGGACCAATAAATTAAAGCGAATTCCATAATCATCAAGTGCATAATAAAAAGACAATGCAAAAACACTTGCTGTGAATTTTAAATGAACATTAGATTTTTTCTGAGTTGATTGTAATTTGTGACAGTCATCAGCGAACCAAAAACTCACATACATGTACACTTATGAACTCTTGCACATGCTCAGTAGTAGCTGGTGCCTCAGAAGGTGTGCATATAAAAAGACTGCACATTTTAATAGTGTTAAGAACATTGGAATATGAAACATTCAAATTTTCATGTTGGGTTAGCGCAATTGCGAAAATGCTATAGTGTTTGCGCGATAATCGTAAGTTAGGTTTTTTTCTCCACTTTTTTTTCTCCACTTTTTTTTTCTCCATTGACACGTGATATTGGATGTTCAGATTTTTGCGCTAGTCAGGTTACCGCTTGCGCGAAATGAGTTTTTTTTTACTTGTAATACAAGTGCAACCCAATTAGCACGAAAAGCTTAACTCTAGTGGTGTTTTCGCGATTGCGAAAATGCAATATACCGCGGCAAATATCTAGCCCAATATATTTGACATACAACAATACTGAGATTTACACAAATGCGACTCGTACAATGCAAAGAAACAGAATCACTGAGTAAATATTGTACACACAATTAAGGGGGAATTTGATTTATATACTGTGTGTGTGTATATATATATAATTCCCCCTTAATTACTTTTCATTATATACATCACTCCACTCACCCGTCCCTCCTCACCTACCAGTCAGGAAATTCATTATTTGCAATGGCCAGTTTGAGATAGACTGTGTCCCTAAAAGGTGCAATTAATTGTATCTGTATTTCTTCCTTTATAGAAAAAACGTTTGACCTGAGTTTCTGAATTTATTGAAGTATCCAGTTGTTCCATTATTGTCTGATTTTTAAGTTTCTGAATAAATTCTACCATGCTAGGGGCTTTATTAATAATAATAAAGAACAAGAGCCCGCCCCTACCAGTACATAAGTGTACTATAGTCGCATGTGAGTACCCACTTGGCTTACTTGATTTACATCACTATATAGCATATTGATATACACACCCCTCTTGTTCTCTTTATCTTTTAGGGGCTTTATTAGATTTCCAGTATTTCAGAATCAATAATCTGCCAGTCATAATTATGGCGTTTAACTGGCGGGTATTTTTAAAGGAGTTTTTTTTTTTTAGCGATCTATAAAAAAAAACATGATTAGCCTTTATTTGTACATTATTTTGGTTAATTTTGTTAGTCCAATATAATGGCCTCTAGTTATCAAGCTGTCAAACCGCAAATACGCTGGAATATTTGTGGCGAGGCTGATTCGCTATAGTTATCAAGCCCTACAGCCCGGCAAAAGTAGAATATAGTGACGTAACATACGATCCGCCAGACTCGGTCCGACACAGATCGATGGTTACGTCACTACAGATGTTCTGACCGCAAGTTCGGCACAATCTGACTACTTTTGGAACTTATCAAAGAACAACCAGGTTCACTACTGCCCGATATCCCATTGATCCCTATGGGAAGTGTCTGCACCTAACACCCTAACATGTACCCCGAGTCTAAACACCCCTAATCTGTCCCCCCTACACCGCCGCCGCCTACTTTATACTTATTAACCCCTAAACCGCCGCCCCACCACCACCTATAATAAATATATGAACCCCTAAAGCGCCGCTCCCGGACCCCGCCGCCACTATAATAAATATATGAACCCCTAAACCACTGCTCCCGGACCCCTCCGCCAACTACATTATACCTATTAACCCCTAATCTGACGCCCCCTATACCACCGCCACCTACATAAAGTTATTAACCCCTATCCTGCCGATCCCAGACCCCACCGCAACTAAATTAATTGTTTAACCCCTAAACTGCCGCACCCGGAGCCCTCCGCCACCTACATTACATTTATTAACCCCTATCCTGCCCCCTACACTGCTGCCACCTACATTACATTGATAAACCCCTAATCTACCCCCCCTAAACCGCCGCCACTATATTAAATGAATTAACTCCTAAACCTAAGTCTAACCCTAACCCTAACACCCCCTAACTTCAATATTTTTTAAATTAATCTAAATAAATATTCCTAGCATTAAATAAATTAATCCTATTTAAAACTAAATACTTACCTATAACATAAACCCTAAGATAGCTACAATATAATTAATAATTACATTATAGCTATTTTAGGGTTTATTTTTATTTTACAGGCAACTTTGTATTTATTTTAACTATGTACAATAGCTATTAAATAGTTATTAACTATTTAATAGCTACCTAGCTAAAATAACTACAAATATACCTGTAAAATAAATCCTAACCTAAGTTACAATTACACCTAACACTACACAATCATTAAATAAATTAAATTAATTAACTACAATTACCTAACATTAAGTACAAAAAACTCTAAATTACAGAAAATAAAAAAAATTACAAGAATTTTAAACTAATTATACCTAATCTAAGCCCCCTAATAAAATAAAAAAGCCCCCCAAAATAATAAAATTCCCTACCCTAAACTAAATTACAAATAGCACTTAAAAGGGCCTTTTGCGGGGCATTGCCCCAAAGTAATCAGCTCTTTTACCTGTAAAAAAAATAAATACAATACCCCCCCAACATTACAACCCACCACCCACACACCCCTACTCTAAAACCTACCCGATCCCCCCTTAAAAAAAACTAACACTACCCCCTTGAAGATCACCCTACCTTGAGCCGTCTTCACCCAGCTGGGCACAAGCGGTCATCCGATCCGTCCAGAAGTCTTCATCGAATCCAGGCAGAAGAGGTCCCACAAGTGGCAGAAGTCTTCATCCAAGCGACATCTTCTATCTTCAATCAACCGGAGCGGAGCCATCTTGAATCCAGCCGACACGGAGCCATCCTCTTCTTCCGATGGCCTAACACTTAATGAAGGTTCCTTTAAATGACGTCATCCAAGATGGCGTCCCTCGAATTCCGATTGGCTGATAGGATTCTATCAGCAAATCGGAATTAAGGTAGGAAAAATCTGATTGGCTGATGTAATCAGCCAATCGGATTGAAGTTCAATCCGATTGGCTGATTGGATCAGCCAATAGAATGCAAGGTCAATTCTATTGGCTGATCCAATCAGCCAATCGGATTGAACTTAAATCCGATTCGCTGATTACATCAGCCAATCAGATTTTTCCTACCTTAATTCTGATTGGCTGATAGAATCCTATCAGCCAATCGGAATTCGAGGGACGCCATCTTGGATGACGTCATTTAAAGGAACCTTCATTCAGTGTTAGGACATCGGAAGAAGAGGATGGCTCCGCGTCAGCTGGATTCAAGATGGCTCTGCTCCGCTCCGGTTGATTGAAGATACAAGATGCCGCTTGGATGAAGACAGCTGCCGCTTGGAGGACCTCTTCTGCCTGGATTCGATGAAGACTTCTGGACGGATCGGATGACTGCTTGTGCCCGGCTGGGTGAAGATGACTCAAGGTAGGGTGATCTTCAAGGTGATAGTGTTAGTTTTTTTTAAGGGGGGATTGGGTGGGTTTTAGAGTAGGGGTGTGTGGGTGGTGGGTTGTAATGTTGGTGGGGTATTGTATTTATTTTTTTACAGGTAAAAGAGCTGATTACTTTGGGGCAATGCCCCACAAAAGGCCCTTTTAAGGGCTGGTAAAAGAGCTGATTACTTTGGGGCAATGCCCCACAAAAGGCCCTTTTAAGGGCTGGTAAAAGAGCTGATTACTTTGGGGCAATGCCCCGTCAAAGGCCCTTTTAAGGGCTATTTGTAATTTAGTTTAGGGTAGGGAATTTTATTATTTTGGGGGGGTTTAATTTTATTAGGGGGCTTAGATTAGGTGTAATTAGTTTAAAATTCTTGTAATTATTTTTTATTTTCTGTAATTTAGAGGGTTTATTTTGTACTTTAGTTATTTTTAGCTAATTTTATTTAATGTTAGGTAATTGTAGTTAATTAATTTAATTAAATTTATTTAATGATAGTGTAGTGTTAGGTGTAATTGTAACTTAGGTTAGGATTTATTTTACAGGTTTATTTGTAGTTATTTTAGCTAGGTAGCTATTAAATAGTTAATAACTATTTAATAGCTATTGTACCTATTTAAAATAAATACAAATTTGCCTGTAAAATAAAAATAAACCCTAAAATAGCTATAATGTAATTATTAATTATATTGTAGCTATCTTAGGGTTTATTTTATAGGTAAGTATTTAGTTTTAAATAGGATTAATTTATTTAATGCTAGGAATATTTATTTAGATTAATTTAAATAATATTTAAGTTAGGGGGTTGTTAGGGTTAGGGTTAGACTTAGGTTTAGGAGTTAATTCATTTAATATAGTGGCGGCGGTGTAGGGGGTAGATTAGGGGTTAATCAATGTAATGTAGGTGGCGGCGGTGTAGGGGGGGCAGGATAGGGGTTAATAAATGTAATGTAGGTGGTGGAGGGCTCCGGGTGCGGCGGATTAGCGGTTAAACAATTAATTTAGTTGCGGTGGGGTCCGGGATCGGCAGGATAAGGGTTAATAACTTTATGTAGGTAGCGGCGGTATAGGGGGCGGCAGATTAGGGGTTAATAGGTATAATGTAGGTGGCGGTGGGGTCCGGGAGCGGCGGTTTAGGGGTTCATATATTTATTATAGTGGTGGCGGGGACCGGGAGCGGCAGTTTAGGGGTTAATATATTTATTATAGTTGCGGCGGGGCCCAGGAGCGGCGGTTTAGGGGGTAATAAGTTTATTTAGTTGCAGCGGGGTCCGTGAGTGGCGGTTTAGGAGGTAAAACAGTATAGTTTAGTGTGGGTGCTTAGTGACAGGCTAGCAAGAAAGCTGCGAAGAACCCGATGAGCAGCGAGAAATCGATGACTGTCAGTTAACAACAGTCCGCTGCTCATCGCTCCGTACTTGGTCCGCGGCTTCTTGACAGCTTTCTTGATAACTTTGGCAAACGTATTCAGGTCCGTGGCGGCGATGTTGGTGAGCTTAGGCGAGCGTATTGGGGCCGGTGAAGGCAGGTAAATACGGAGCTTCATAACTAGAGGCCTTAATCTTTAATACCAAAATTTCTTTATTTTAACACAATTCCAGAAACAGTGGTGTATATCCGCTTTTGGTGTCTTGCATTGCTGACATTGGGCTTCTGTGTTATCCCATTTAGCCTTGACATTTGGCGTAGCATATATTCTGTTTATGAGTTTAGTATGCGATTCTCTCCATGAGGAGGAGGATATTGCAGAATCTGCCAGTTTGAAGATTTTTTTAATACTTTCTGGTGAGACCTGCCAAACATCTGCTATTTTTGTACGTTAACTTGACCACAGGAACTCATAATTATCTTGTATAAAAGTGAGATAGAGTATTTACCTGCTTTAAACAGGTTCAAAATAAACATGTGCAACGCTAAAAAATTTGTTTAGTTTCGTTTTCATTAGTTAAATAAATAATTTTGTTTCTGCAAATTAGTTTAGTTAAGTTTAAGAAAAAAATTGTTTCAGCAAATTAGTTATGTTAAGTTAAATAGTTTTTTCAGATACCTTCATTTTTGTCGGATCCATTCTTTATTCGTATGCATTATTCTATTCTGAAGTTTAGAATAGAATAATGCATATGAATAAAAAATGGATCAGAATTTTTTTTTTAACTAAACATAACTAATATGCCGGTGATTGCCGAAACAAAATTTTCTAAAACTGCCGCTGCCACCACCCACATCACAGACACTAAATAAAGCTATTAACCCCTAAACCACCGTCCCCTCACATAGTCGACACTAAAGCTATTAACCGCTAAACTGCCGCCCCCCCCACATTGCCAACACTACCTTAACCTATTAACCCCTAGCCTAGACCGAAGTTTCCCGACATCGACGGCACTAACTAAATAAAGCTATTAACCCTAAACCGCCATTCCCAAACATTGCTGACACTAACTAAACCTATTAACCCCTAAACCACCATTCCCAAACATCGCAGACACTAACTAAACCTATTAACCCCTAAGCCGCAGTTCCCCAACATCTCTGACACTAACTAAATAAAGCTATTCACCCCTAAACCGCCATTCCCAAACAGCGCCAACACTAAACCTATTAACCCCAAAACCACAGTTTTGAAACATCGCCAACATTAGCTATAAACCTATTAACCCCTAAACTGCCGTTCCCAAACATCGCCTACACTAACTAAAACACTAAATAAACCTATTAACCCCTAAACCGTTGTTCCCAAACATCCCCAACACTAACTAAACCTATTAACCCCTAAAATTAACCAGACTGTAAGTAAAACAGACTAATGACAGATACAATTGACTTTTGTTCGATAAAGACAAAGACATGCATACAGAATCCATCTAAAAACCCAAAAAGAAGTGACCCTTGTCTGAGGAATCACGAAACTCTTAGGTCAATTAATTCCTCTAATTATGTTTTGAAGAAACAAAACTTAGTTGATTCATAAGAGATTCCAAAAAAGAAAGATCCACATATATGAATACTGCTCTTTCATGGGTATGTATTGGGTACTTGTAAGCGTGTCTAATTACCCATAAGGGACTTAAAACACTGCTCATTTAATTGACCTCTGAGAATGAAAGGCTGAATGGACCTCGTCAGGAATCTAATCTGCAACCCTCAGATTGCTACAGAACTCAGGCACAGTACATTAGTATGCTGAGCTATCTGCCCATGTTAATACCAAATACCATCCAAATAAGGAAGCACAACCATACCTTACTGCCTGAAGACAGAAGAAAGGCACCAAGAACCTATGAAAAGATTCATAAAGCTGTTGCTAAACCAAATGGAAAAGCGACAAATTAGTAAAGCTTATCTAAAAAAGGAAATCTCAGAATCCACAAGTGGACTGAATGAACATATAAAATGAGGATAAACATCCTGAAAAATGAGTGGATATGAAATAAGGCATAATAGTCCTTATAATTGCCAACATAAAAGTTGAAAACAATATAAAAGTCTTCAGATCAAAACAAATGAACTGAATAAACCCTTCTTCTTTGGGACAAAGAATAGAAATGAATAGAAACCCAAACCCTGTTCCTGCAAAAAGAACTGGCATAATCTCTCCTGAAAATAAAGAAGATTCTTCCCATAGAAGGTCTCATTCTGAAAATCTATTCAAACCCTAAAAAAAATATAGATTTTGGAGTGATCTAAAAACAATTCAATCTGCCCCCACCAGAAAGACTGAATAGAGAACCGCACCTTCATGCAGTCTAATAACTAGTAAATATATAGCGTATTTCTCCCAAAGAGGTTACAAAACGCTTTTTCAGTGCTTACACCCGGAATTAACCAAATCAGCAGCTGAGAAAAAACAGTAGTTATTATTACCCAAATATATGGCATACAATAAATTGACCTCAAAAGGCCAAAGGGCTGTAATGACCATGCCGGAATATGAATCTGAGAACCTGGGATCTAGAGCAATATTTGTAGTCAGAACATTCACCAACTGATTTACATCACCGGACTTAAAGTAGGGCAGAAAAATTCTAGACCTCCAACTATAGTGGAGAAAATAGAAATCAAATAAATTATCATCCTATCAAGATAGAGATAATTAAATATATTCAAAATCATAATAATAAATACAGTAAACATAATTAAATGATTACTTCTGAAGTAAATAAACAGAGTTATATACTTGAGAATCTGAAACTGCTTATACTAACTGTTCAACAAAAGTTGAGAAAACAGCAATGTCAGCCACAGATAAAGCTGAGCTAAAATATAAACAGTACGTGAATATGCTCTACCAAGGTTATATTCAAAAATTCTAAAGAATTCTGAAAATAAGTACCAATTTCCATAGAAATAGTAGTACAGTCCCAAGAGGGAATCAGGATAAACATTCTCTAGAATATAATACAAATAGTATATTGCATAGGAAAAAAACTCAAGAGCAAAAAAATCTTAAAATCCAGTTTTGAAAAGGATTAATAACATAGTAAAAAGCTATAAATAATAAATATTTCCTTAATAAAAAACATTAAAAAATGTTCAAATGAAAAATAAGGAGAATTTATAACAAACTGTCTGATACAGGACCTTTAAGACAAAGAAACCTTCATCAGTATAATAAACTTAAGTATGCTGTCGTCAGAACAAAATTGATTACATTTTAACAATTTTTAAAAGGGGGTTACCTTAATTCCGATTGGATGATAGGATTGTAGGTAGTTTAGGTAATTAGTTTAATTATAGTGTAGTGTTAGGTGTAATTGTAACTTAGTTTAGGGTTTATTTTACAGGTACTTTTGTACTTATTTTAGCTAGGTAGTTATTAAATAGTTAATAACTATTTAATAACTATTGTACCTAGTTAAAATAAATACAAACTTACCTGTAAAATAAATATAATCCCTAAGCTAGCTACAATGTAACTATTAGTTATATTGTAGCTATCTTAGGGTTTATTTTATAGATAAGTATTTAGTTTTAAATAGGAATAATTTATTTAATTGTAGTAAATTTATTTAGACGTATTTAAATTATATTTAAGTTAGGGGGTGTTAGGGTTAGGGTTAGACTTAGGTTTAGGGGTTAATAAATTTATAATAGTGTTGGCGGCGGCAGATTAGGGGTTAATACATTTAATATAGTTGCGGCGACATTGGGGGGGGCAGATTAGGGGTTAATAAATATAATGTAGGTGTCAGCGATGTTGGGGGCGGTAGATTAGGGGTTCATAAGTATAATGTAGGTAGCGACGGTGTCCGGAGCGGCAGATTAGGGGTTAATAATATAATGTAGGTGTCAGCGATAGCGGGGCGGCAGATTAGGGGTTAATAAGTGTAAGATTAGGGGTGTTTAGACTCGGGGTTCATGTTAGGGTGTTAGGTGCAGACATAAAATTCATTTCCCCATAGGAAACAATGGGGCTGCGTTAGGAGCTGAACGCTGCTTTTTTGCAGGTGTTAGGTTTTTTTTCAGCCAGCTCATCCCCATTGTTTCCTATGGGGAAATTGTGCATGAGCACATTTTGCCAGCTTACCGCTGATTTAAGCAACGCTGGTATTGAGGTGAGATGTGGAGCTACATTTTGCTCAATGCTCACTTTTCTGAGGCTAACGCCGGCTTGCAGAAAACTCGTAATACCAGCGTTGTCTTAAGTGAGCGGTAAGAAAAAAAGGCTTGTTAGCAACGCACCCCTGTTACCGCAAAACTCGTAATCTCGCCAATAGTTTTTAAATCAAATTATAGTCACTTATTGTCAATAGAGTATACCATAAATGATGTTCTGTGATATCTCTTAAAGTGTTCATATATGTGGTTATATATCAATGTGTTTTGAACTATGTTTATCATTTTTGTCATGTTTGAAAAATGAAATGCATTTATAAGCTTATTGCTATACATGACTTATACAGACATCCCAACCTGCAAAAACTCATGTCAGGGAGGTGGCTTCAACTGCTACTGCGTCGTCGTCGTCCCCTCCCAGTTATATATTGGACACCTTGAAACCCTAAATAAGATATAGACTTATCATTAAAGTAGCTTCCCACTAAGGTCACATTAAAAAAAAAGTAGCGTTATTGCACAACCACATACAACAAACCTTTTTTCCAGTGATCGTACGCTTGTGGAATGCTTAAATATTTTAGAATACAAAGTTTTTTTACGTGCAATAAATAAGGTAGTATTTGTGTTTTATTTTATTAAAATCAGTGGGGGCTTTTTGGTTACTGATGCATGCTTTGAGGGTTCTATAACGTCCCAGCAACTAAAGGCATTCCTTAAAGAAACACTTTTCCGGATTTGGGCCACATTGGATCATGGTGCTTGGAGTTTCAGGGAGATTGCATTCCATTTGCTGGCATCAGGGAGCCGCTATTACAATCAGGGAGACTCCCTGAACTTCAGTGAGAGTTGGGATGTCTGCTTAAATGTAGACGAACAACTAGGTTTTCAACACATTTATACCACATTTAGTCTCTAAAATATCTAAACATCTAATACTCCATTTATTATTATCATTACTATTACTTTTTGTACTATAGTCTCCATTAATGATTTTCAGCAAATGATTGGGGAATTCAGAGCTGTAATAAACTTGTTTTTCATTCATATTATTGAGTATGTGTACATCGATATATACATGTGCATACCAGTGATGTGCAGTCACTAGAGGCAGGTGAGGCAGTGCTTCACCTCTCATATGGGCAAAAATAAATATTTTTTTTTTATTGGCTTTAAAAAAATTGCTATTTTTTTCCCCCAGCATTTTTTTTTCACAGCTACATGTTGTGCAATGGAGAGGCACAAGCAGGTCTGCCCACCATTACACAACATGCTGCGCCATCTACTGGATGAAAGTGGTTAAGATCATTGCATGGCCCATTATCTGCTTATTTGAGGCAGTCCCATTTGGGCTGACCCAATCCAGTGAGAAGCATTAGTAAGTGGAACATGGGGTTGGGGCTGGATGTTAAATCATATAAAACAAAACAAAAACGGAAAAAAAACAACTTTCATTTATTTTATTGCTGTCCTGTGAAGCTGACAGCTTTGCTAAAGTGAAAAAGAGAGTTCTGTTCTTCCCCTCTAAGTGCAGTGGAATGTTCCACTGTCACTTCCTGAATCCTTACAGAGCAGGAAAGGGAGAGAGGCAGAGAGAGCACTGTTTCACCCACATTTTATTGTAGTAAGTGCTGCAGCCGTAGATTTTACTGAAATGGATTTGGTTAGTAAAAATGATAATTTAATGAATGTGGTTTAGTGTTTTTGTTGAATTGTGTTCAGATACAGCTCATTAACAGGGGGACAGTAAGTGAGCATAACCCAAGCAGAAGAGTAAAGTAGTATTCTACATCTCTTGTGATTCACAACTTGTGTTCAGATACAGCTCATTAACAGGGGGACAGTAAGTGAGCATAACCCAAGCAGAAGAGTAAAGTAGTATTCTACATCTCTTGTGATTCACAAATTGTGTTCATATACAGCTCATTAACAGGGGGGGCAGTAAGTGAGCATAACCCAAGCAGAAGAGTAAAGTAGTATTCTACATCTCTTGTGATTCACACATTGTGTTCAGATACAGCTCATTAACAGGGGGACAGTAAGTGAGCATAACCCAAGCAGAAGAGTAAAGTAGTATTCTACATCTCTTGTGATTCACAAATTGTGTTCAGATACAGCTCATTAACAGGGGGGACAGTAAGTGAGCATAACCCAAGCAGAAGAGTAAAGTAGTATTCTACATCTCTTGTGATTCACTAATTGTGTTCAGATACAGCTCATTAACAGGGGGGACAGTAAGTGAGCATAACCCAATACTTACAGGAAGTCAAAGGGTCAATTCAAATTTAAATCCATAATTTAAAACCCAGAGTTTGAAGTTAAGTGTGCAGTGTCCACATTATTTAAACTAAAGTTTTTGACATTGAATATTGCTAAGCCTCCCTTTTTCATGGTTATTTGATTTAATTAGGTACAAACTCCATATATGTTATGTCTGTTCAGTCAGAGGATGCAGTATCTATTTTTATTTTTCTCTGTGTCTCCATTTATTTAAAGACTGCTGTTAACTTGTAATTCACAAATCAATTGAAAGCTGTTGCATTGTGTTTTTAATATGTGCTGCTTTTATACAAGTTTATATTAATAAAAAGGAGATAATGAGTCATTTAAAAAATATATGTAATTATTGCAGTTAAATGTTTTTAGAAATAATGCCACTGTAAAGTAACTGGTTAAACACATAGTCAAAGGGAGACATTTAAAATTAAACTTCCATGATTGAGGTAGAGCATGCTATTTTAATAGACTTTTCTAGTTATTTATATTTTGAGAATTAGCATCAAATGTTACTGGCCCCATGTCAGCAAATCAAATTAGTTTTTGAAAGGAACATGAAAGTCATAATTACATTTCCATCATTCAGATAGAAATTGCACACAAAAAAAACTTTCTATTTTACTTTTATTATTATGTACTTCATTCTTTTGGTATCCATTGGTGTCCTTTGTTGAAGAGCATACCTAAGTGGGATGTGCACGTACATATGAACACCATATTGCAGCAGCTGTGTTGGCAGTATTGATAACTTTGTGTAAAATTTGTATGGTAAATTATTTCTATTTTCACAATACAGTAGTGAGTAGAGAATGATTGTGTATCATTCTAATTGCTTAGTAACTGGCACAGAATTGTGTGAGTGTATATGTGAGCAGAGTGTGTGTGGGTGTCAGTGAGCAGAGTATGTGTGCTTTATTCTCCAAGTAATCAATACATTTCCGATGAGCTGGTGCTTTAGTGGAGTGTTTATCAACAATGGTCCTCAAGTACCCCCAACAGGCCAGGTTTTCATTATAGCCAAATCAGTGCACAGGTGAAGTAATCAGCTGATCAGTAACTCAGTGGTTACTAACTTGCTCTCACCCATCACCTGATTATGTCACCTGTGCACTGGTTCAGCTATCATTTAAACCTGCCCTGTTGGGGGTACTTGCGGCCCTCTGTACATGTGTTTCTCCGGCGTATCATATCTAGTGCCTCACCAGTCTCTGACCTCACTGCACGTCACTGGTGCATACATATATATCCTTCTGACAACATACCCTAATACAATAACAATCTACACTTGCTATGTATGATAAGCATTAGAAAGTAACATTCATGTTGGTTATAATTTGTTCAAATCGTTTATTGTGATACTAATGCTTATTTTTCGTTACAATGGTTTAATCTAGTAACAAATTTGTAAATCATTCATATTGTTAGAATCCTTTCTGACACCATTTGTAACACAATATCATGTACCATTGGGCATGTCTTTTATAGTGTGCATGTTGTTTTAAATCATTTTCCAAGTTTTTGATTGGTCGCTCCTACCTTTATGAAGGGGGGGTGTCAAATCGTATTACCTATTCCTATGATTAAGTGTCCATTTGCGGCACGAAACACGTAAGGATTTATCACCTGTTCTGTGCCTATGTTTCAACTACATACGAATAAACAGTGTTTTTGTTTTTAACTCGTGCCTCTCGAGTGCTGCTCCATTCTGTTTTTTGGTAAATTTCTGTGGTCCCTGCTTGGCCGCGCTTGGCTGCGCTTGGCTTGCACCTCTCGGGTCTGTGTGTGGTTCCTCCCCCAGCTCCGGCGGCGTTCGGCTTCCCCTCGTCTACGTGAGGATCTGCAGCGGCCTGGTCTGTTTGTTCTAACTTAAATTTGGGCCATTTTTCTAGATCATGATTTATTTTAAGAAAAATTGGAGGGTAGTTAAGTTCGTACCAATCATTAAAATCCTTATAAAGTTTAATACCTAGGTACATAAATTAATCTTTCACCTCTTTAAAAAGATAAGTTTGGTATGGGTCTTTTTGTTTGTTTAGCCAAAAAAAAATCTGTTTTCAATGTATTAACTTGTACCCTGAAAAAGTACTGAAATCCTGCAGTATTTGGTTAATACAGGAAAATTTCTTTTAGAATTGGTCAATAGTACTAATAAGTCATCCGCATACAATAATGTGGTGGCATTTCTTTTACCCAGCTTAATTCCTTCAACTTAATTTCTTATGGATATGGCGAAAGGCTCTAGTGCCAGGTTAAATAAATAGGGGGAAAGTAGGCAGCCTTGTCTTGTACCCTTGTGTAACAAGAAGTTATCTGAGGGAATGTTGTTAATAATAACAGATGCAGCAGGAAAGTTATAGATAAACAAATGAAATTCAGTAACAACCCTTCGACCCCAAACTTTATTAGTGCTGTAAACAAATGGTCCCAAGTAATGGAGTCAAAGGCCTTCTCTGTGTCTATTGAAATTATTGCTGAATCCGGCCCTGTTATAGAATTTCTTTTCAGTGAATGAGACTGATGGACATTTAGTATTAATAAGAGTTTCCTCAGATTGTGGGAGGAGTTTCTACCCGGCATAAAGCCAATCTGCTCCTTGTGTATAAGGGGGCCAATAATTAATTTAATTCTAGATGCTAAAATGCTCATAAGAACTTTATTGTCAGTATTCAGTAGCGAGATCAGCCTGTAAGAGCCGATCTCTTCTGGGTCTTTGTTTTTTTTGTTTTTTAATCAGAGCTATTAGGGATGAAGTAAAATATCTAGAACATGGGAGACTGCCGGAGTAATATTGGTTAAATAATGTTACAAGTGTCAGGGCAATATCTTCTAACAGAATTTTGTATAATGCAGCCGGAATCTGATCTGGTCTGGGAGTTTTATTGGCCACTGTTTTCCTAATAGCATTAATTACTTCCTTAAGAGAAATAGAACTATTCAGTTCATCCAGTTTACAATTGTCCAATTGTGGGATCTGAATGTTTTTCCAAAAATTCTCTTTAACTTGTGTATTTATTGTGTTTTCTGAGTATAAATCTTGAAAATATTGCAGAATGTGTTCATTAATTTCCTTAATATTAGTGTTTTTTTCCTGTTGGAGTCTTAAGAGAAGCTATCATATATTTCTTTCTTTTAGATTTTGTCAGGTTGGCTAAATATTTCCCGGCTTTGCCCCCATGTCTAAGTTCTTCTTGGGCCATTTTTTGAGCTAAAAAGACTTCTCTACCCCTTTTTGCAATAAGATATAATTCCCAAAAGATTCTAGATGGGTCACTAATATAGGAGTTGTATGCATTACGTAATTGACTTGATAGTTGTATATCCTTAGCTACATTTTTATGTTTTTGAATTACTAAATACGCTTTAATTTCCCCTCTTATTACTGCCTTAAAAGTTTCCCATAATGTTAGTGTTAATTTCAGTTGAGAAGTTAAGATGATAGAAGTCAATCCATTTTAACTTCAGCCATGCTTTAAACTGTACCTTAGTTATAAGATATCTTGGAAAGAAGAACCTGTTACACTTAATTTCCTGTAATTTCCTAATTTTAATGTTCAAGGTAAGGATAGCATGATCAGATATAATTTCTTGGATGTCAGTCATCATTTCACAACCCAATATTTTTTTGGATACTAAAAAGTAGTCAATTCTAGACATTGTTTGATGTGTATGTAACTCACATGAGAATTTCTTTAAATCTGGGTTCTGTACTCGCCAGATATCTTTGACACAAAGTAAATTACAGAAATGTTTAAGCAGTTTAGATTCTTACTTGTTATTCCTATTCAGAGAGGGGTTTAGCCTATCCAATGTAGGGTATGCTGTTAAGTTAAAATCACCGGCAATAATTAAGTTTTTCGTATACACGGGTAAAAGATTCGCCTGTAAGTTTTCCCAAAATGCTTTATCCAATTTATTTGGCCCATAAATGTTACATAAAGTTAAAATCATTCCCTCTACCTCTACTTGTATGATTAGATATCTTTTCTCTGGATCCAATTTAGTTCCTATAATTTTATATGGAATTTTTGTTTAAAAAGCAAGGCAACTCCTTTTCTCCTATTTAAACAAGGGGTACCTAACACTTCCCCAAACCATCCCATTTTTAATTTGGCCAATTCAACTTCTTTCAAATGGGTCTCTTGGAGGAAGACTATATCTGGGTTGTACTGCTTTAATTGTGCTAGAATCTTTTTCCGTTTTTGGGGCGGGGAAATCCCACCTACATTCCAGGAAGCCAAGTGAATTTGGTCCTTCATTTAATTAAGTGTATAGTTATTTGGCACATGAAAAATAAACGTATCTAAAATCAGTAGGGGGGTAAGGGACAGGGGGGCGAGGGTGCAGGAGGCCAGGAGGCAGAGAGAGGAAAAAAGGGGAAAAAACAAACAAAACATAACCTAAAATAAACAACTTAGGCGTCCTCTGCCAATGGGTATTCTGTCTCAACACAAGGTACATCTTGTGAGATTTAACAAGAAAATAACAAATAAATAAAAAAGAGAATTAAAACATCTGAACAACATCAGCATTGTAAACCAGTAGATATTCAGGCTCCATATAGTACACATCTTATAATACTGAGAGTGCATATATCTTTTAACTCTTGTAACAATAATACCCTGAGGTTTCATGGATTACTTATAACGTAACACCCTTCTTTTTAGCAAATATTATGTCTTAAATATATTTGGATTTGTTTAAATGCTTCTGGTTTCCTCTGCAGGATAATTTTACAAAGGTTACAGAAACATATGGATATTCTACAATTAGTAAATTGATACAGGTGAGAAAATGACTTTTTATATTTGGTTGTTAGAGATGTTTCTCTACATCTATAATCTGTGCATTAAAACACCATATTTGTCAGCACACTGCAAAATGTAATTAAAAAGGCACAGGATCCTCTCCTGCCCTCCTTCGTCTCTCTACTAATATTTCCCCTAATGTCTTTCTCACAATGCGTGTTTCTTTAATTGTCTCTCTCACTCACTTTGTTCCTTTCCCTCATTTTGTTCCCCCTTCTTTCTCTTTCTCATGTTCTTATTTGTTAATGCACATAATTCTGCCTTACGGTCCACAGCTATCCATGTGTTTAACACCCACAAAGGTGTTATTAAACACACCTGTAATTATAAGTTACTTTGTCATTGATGTTTGTGCAGCATATTTATCAACCACACCTCTTTTCACATTGTATCACTTTTACCATTGTTACAAATATTGACAGAAAAAAAATAAAGGTGCTTTTATGTTCTTAATGCAAATTACATTTTTTTCCCAGAATCAGACTCATTGCAACAGAATCAGGTTGTCTAATGCTTAGTACCAAGTTCTATTGTTGAGATAACGGTATTTTTCTAATGCAGGTACATAGCAAGTTTATTGTTGTATACCTTCTTTAGGATACAGGGCTCCTGGAACTGATAAATGATCCTGTCCACAGGCCGGTCACCCTGTTTTTGCCAACAGACAACGCAATCAAAAGTCTTCCCAAAGAACAAAATGATTTTCTTCTCAACAGTGAAAATAAAGACAAACTTATACAATATTTAAAGTATCACATAATTAGAGATTCCAAGGTATGCTCATTTCTAATATGTTAACCACAAATAGCAAGAAATAGATTTTTGTGGCGCTGCCGATTGCACTTGGTGCTCTACCTTGAGCCGTTATTATACCTTAATTTGGTGTTACAGGTTGTGAGTTAAATTGTTTAACCAAATCATTTTTTACATATATAGCGCACCCTGTACTTCCAATGAAAAGCTTTAAAGAGATATGAAACCCAATTTTTTTCTTTTATGATTTGTAATTTACTCCTATTATCAATTTTTCTTCATTCTCTTGCTATCTTTATTTGAAAAGCAGACCCATTTTTGGTTCAGAACCTGGATATCACTTGCTGATTGGTGGCTAAATATCATGAAAGAAAAAATTTGGGATTAATTGCTAGTAATGTGCTCGTTTTACACATATATTACATGTAATCGGTTAAGTGCTGAAGAGGGCACATTGTCCAAACTATAGATTTTTCTTTAATGCTTGTGAAATCCTGTTATTAGCTATTAGTGATTGCTATTGCACTTTCTAATACATCTGAAATGTAATAGAAAGTAAGTAAATGGGTTTAAATTAAGGCTTAATATATGAGGAACAAAGGGTTAAAAAAATAGTTTTTGTCATCTAACATGAATTACTTGAGCAGAGTAATTATTAACAAACTACTTGTAATGGAAACGTAAATATGCAAACAGTATGTATGGCTGCATCTTAGCAGACTGTGAAGTCGTCTAATAATATCATTATTAGTTTCATTTTGCTTTTTCAGTAATAATATAATAATACATCTTATCAGACTTTTTTATGCTGATTAAACTCGCATTACTTTGGTATATTTTTTTAGTTCTCCGTCACAGATCTCGTCACAATGGCATCAATAAAAACACTTCAAGGTTTAGATCTCAGCATACAGTGTGGAAACCAAGATTCCATTGTGAGTATTTTACATTGCAATATTCCATGTTTTTAAAGGGACATAACACTTCAATATTAAAATTCTCTAATTGCGTTAGACCATTTTCTTGTTACACTATTGCTGGCCTATATCCATGTGTTTAACCCCAGCAAAGATGTTAAACACATGATGAAAAGAACATTGCACTGTAACATGTTCTCTCCTTTAATGTATTCCGAATGATCTGATTAACTTCTGGAGTGTAATAAGTAATTTACAAATATCGCCTTTATATTTAATTTGTTAATGTGAAATAAAAATAATTCCTGTTGAAAACCGCACCTATAGTGAAAATGTCAATACTTCAGGACTGGCTGTAGAGCACCTATGTAAAAAAGAGGCAATAGTTTAACTTAGCCTTCAATATAGGATAGATATTCCTACCCATTTGAAAGGATGTTCCTGCAGCAGCTTTGAATACAGTGGATTTTTATCAGCTTTTTGCCTAAGTATATTGTCCTTTTAAAGTCAGCTCTGGAACAGTATTACACTGCTGAACGTGGCAGCTACATGCATATATTACTCATGAATGGCTCAGCAGCTGTTATTAGCTACAGACCAGTAGTGCATTGACAGTTGTGAGCTGACTTTAACTATATAGAAACAAGTCTACACAAGCATGAAAACAAGAATTAGCTGGAATGCATTTTTATAAACATGCACTTATAGATAAAATTAAGAAAATGTCCCTTTAAACTAAATAATAAATAAGTTATTACAAGTGCATGAACTTCTGATTATCTGCTACTCCAGTAAACCTAAATGGCAATAACATTTAATTTCCTTAGGGAAATATCTATCTGGATAACAGACAATGTAAACTTGTTCAGCGGAACCTGGAGTTTGATGGAGGAGTCATTTATGGTATTGACTGTCTACTTACGCCACAAAGTATTGGTGGAAGATGTGACAATTTGGTAACATTTGATGTTATGGTAAATATTCTTCTACTAAAATGTACATTGGGTTTATTAAAGCATTTCTGAGCTATTTATTTTGAAATGTTTTTGATATTGCTTTAGGTTGAATAATTTACTCTTTTACAAACTCCAAATGCTTCTTCAAAACAATTATTTTCTTTAAGGGCCATCATGATATCCACATGTTGAAACACTTGAAAGTGATCCAGCATAGCTGTAAAAAGCTGACTAGAAAATATCACCTAAACATCTCTATATGTCCTAAGTATTCATACCCCATTGTAAAGGACTTTAAGCAGCAAATTAGTATGTCCTTCCCAGGACTGGCAAGGGAGTGAGCCTCATGCACACTCGTGTTATTTCCCTATTCAGTTTAAGGAAGTTTTCTATGAAATCTCATGAGAGTTCAGTGAAATCTCATGAGATCACAGTAAAATAGTTCATGACCTCAGCGCTGTTCATGCTGATTGGCTGCAGTTTATTTCTTCATTTATTTATTTTTTACCTGCAGCTGGACAGCAGCTGAAGTATAACTTTTTACAGAACACTTACTCTGGTGAGCTGAGGAAATTGTGAGGTAAAATATCTTCCTTTTTTACAAAGAGATGCTCAGGTGATATTTTCCTGTCAGCTTTTTACAGTTATACTGCATCACTTTCAAGTGATTTGGCATATGAGTATTATGTCCCTTTAATGGGACACTAAAGTCAAAATTAAACTTTCATGATTCAGATAGAGCAAACAGTTTTAAGAGACTTTCCAATTTACTTTTAGTCTAAAATTTTGAATTTTTTTTTTATTGAACACGCTTTCTGAGGCATAAGATTCTACTGAGCATGTGCATAGGTTCACAGGGTATACGTATACTAGTCTGTGATTGGCTGATAGCTGTCACGTTATACAGGGACCTGCAAATAGGGAAAAAATAAAATTGTCAGAAAAAAAAATCTACTGCATATTTAAAATTCTTGTTAATTATGTGATTCTACTACATTTAGTGGTCCTTTAAGTATCTCTCTCAAGCATGTTACCTAATAAAATGCACTGCACATATTAGCAATGTTGTTTATGCCAACATTTTAGTAATACAAAAAGGACTCAGCAACTTATGCTAATTATTTTTGATGGACTCAGTTCTCATAAACAGAAGACTTTACTTTCCTTAAATATTTTATACTTAGTGTTGGTTAGATCATATTCCAGTTGTAAACTTGCCAATTCATAGTAACAACAGAAATCTCCATTACATTCTTTAAAGATTTACATTGTTATAAGCAGCTGTTAACAACTTTATGGGGAGGTTGTAAATATGATCCACAATAAAAACTAAAAAAATTGCAACACTAAGTAGATTACAGCCTATGGTTTTTAGTATCGTTTTCATTGTGCCAAGAAGCCATTTTCAAATTAGCATCACAACCAGTATTGCTTTCTATTTTAATGTCTTTTCTATTCTGACACTCACAGCACCCCTACAATATTAACCCTTACACAACAACAGTCGTAGCTAATTATTCCTGACTGCTAGAAACAATTAATTCTGTACCTCTTGAATCCCCTAACCAGAAATCCCCCTGAATCATTAACTACCAATAATGCCTCCTCAACTTCTAACCCCCCCAAACATACAAAACCTCTCAACTAATCATCTTCCATTACTCCACCCCGCCCCCATGAGAGAGAATTCCCTTGTAAGTGACTGTCCAATGGACCATCCGTACAAGGAATCAAAATAGCTATTGCTACTAGTCCTCTTCCCCCCTATAAAACTAGGGTTTCTCTATCATAATGAACATCCTGGATCCTTCGCTTGAGCCTTTTTGGATGTTATTGTTGTGTGTGAGGATAAGAAATCATGGCTTTAAAGCAAGAAACAACTTTGCAGTGCTGGAGTGCAGATCCTTTGCTGTGAGGAGATTGAGATGTTTGGGTTCCTTGTGGTAGAGAGGACATCAGTGAAAAAGAAAGGACATCAGTGAAAAGGGTGATAGTTATTTTGGGTAGAGGTTAAAGATTTTTAAAGTGGAAGCACTGATGGTTAAAGGGATATGAAACCCCAACATTTTCTTTTGTGATTCAGACAGAGCACACAATTTAAAAATAAAGTTTTAACGTTATTTATATTATCAAAATTGCCTTTGTTCCCATTCCTCGTTGAAGCGATACCTAGATAGGGTCTAGAACACTACGTGGCAGCAAACAGTGCTGTCATCTAGTGTTTTTGCAAATGGATAACATTTTTGCAAAACTACTGCCATATAGTGCTCCAGACATTTACAGGCACTTGAGCATACTCGTTGCTTTTCAACAAAAGATACAAAGAGAACAAAATTTGGTAATAGAACTAAATTAGAAAGTTGTTTAAAACTGAATGCTCTATTTGAATAATGAAATAAAAATATTGCATGTTCCTTTAAGAAGTTTAAGGGGTTAATTAGCTGTGTGGGTTTCAATATGACACAAACATGAAGATATACTTCTCATTTTCCACATAAATATTATATTGCACAAGTAATTTCTATAAAGCTTATTTACACTTCAAATGTATGGAAAATATAGCATTTTATTAATTCAATTTTTTAATGACTGTAGAATTGGAAGCATAATAAATCTTGTAATGTCTTCAACAGGGAAACTGTGGAATGTGCTTCAGCACACCAAGCTGTCCTGCAGGAAGTAAGCCCAAGGTAATGACAAATCAGTTCTAAAATGACCTTAATACTTATTTCATATTATTATTTGTACAGACTATTAATCACAGTGTACAGTGTAATACACATATAATTAGCTAGATGGCAGCATTTTATTGTTCTAAAACACTGCACATTATAAAAATATAAGCTGCTTGTCACATTATTATTATTATTATAATTATCAATTATTTGTCTAGAACCTCAGAATTCAGTAGTGCTGACACAAATATCTGTAAACAGTACAACCCCCCCCCCCCCCACAGACACACACACACACACACAAAAAGAAAATTGTATCATGCTAGAAAACAAGTTGATTGCATGTGTCTAATGCTTTCATTAGACAGATTGGTTCCACTGTGCACAACTTTTGCTGTGTAATCTATTTATTATGTTGTTACATGCTGTAGCATAGTTGTACAATACTCACACACAATGAGTTATTAATACCATATAAGGAAATTAGAGATGTGTAATAATTGCAAATCCAGACTCTTGAGACGTAATGTGCCAATGACCTGCTCAAGGAATCTTCCCAATACAACTTCTTCAAGGTTTAAACACGAGTGCTACTAAAGAAGATACATGAAGAAATGTATATGTAAAATTAGACATAATTATTAGTAAATAATCAAGGCAGGACAGTACCAGACACACGATTGAGCACACTAGGCAAATGCATGGGATCCTAAAGGCCTTTGCTTAAATTCTTGAATTTGTTTTCTAGACAAATATAAATTGTGAAGTTATGTATGATTTAGTTTCTACAAAACTAAAATGTTACTCATTATAACCAAGCACTGCATGGCAGTGCTCAAGTAGTTTTCATTCATAGCTTCAGTAAAACTCATATGTTGAGAATGTTGAATTACAATGTTTAAATCATTATTTTAAAGGCATACATATTAAATATGTGCCTTTAAATGTTAGTTTGTGAAATGTATTTCCTCTCTGAGATATAATGCCATTTGGTTATGTTGTGACAATGTAGATTGGCTCTTAAATAGCTCTATTTGGTAGAAGGCCGTCATTTCTGGTTGCAGTAGTCCATAATATGGCAAAAACAGCTCAACTTAACAAAGAGAAAAAAAGACCATCAAATCAATGTCAGTAAATCTGGATTTTTTTTAAGAACTTTGTGCAATGGCTAAAATCCTTAAAGTGAAGGTTAAGTTTCAGCATATGAAATACAGGAATGCATTCTTTAATATTACCCTAATCTAATCGCTAACTTTTTTTTCTTCTTTTTTTTCACAATTTTCTTATTTTTACATTGTTATCTCCCTACCTATGTGATCTCTAACTCCTCCCACACACCAGTTCCGGCTTTTCTTGTGTTTGACATAGAGAGCGGTCCCACCCGCTTTCTACGTCTCCTAAAGCGCGTTCACGAGGCTCAGTGAAACAGCGCATGCACCAATTGCCGATTTTACAGTGTTCTGCGCAAGCGAGAATGGGCAAGTTCTATGATGGATTCCTGAATATTTGGAATACGCATGCGCGAATCGTGAACGCTCACGGAAGCCAACAATAGCGCATGCGCACATGGTCAAATATGCGGATGACGTGCACTGACGGGCACCTAACGGCCAGAAATTCAATTGGCTGCTACAGAAATGTGATCGGCAGCAAAAAAAAAATACAAATTAAGGGTTGCATTTGTGTACAATCGCAAATGGAACGATAATGATGATAACTCGGTTTGTAATTAGATTTAGAAAGAATCATAAATGAAAGTGATATTGATTTTGTGAAACCAATGAAATCCTGGATAGGCATAAATGTAAGTTTACCTTCACTTTAAGGGCAATGATGAAACAAGGTATCACGAGGACCACTATAGGGAAGGCAGATCATCAGTTATCCTACTGTAGAGGATACACATATTACCAGCATCAGAACTTGCCAATTAACTAAACCCTTTATATTAGAGACCACAAACTCTTCAAGAAGCAGACAAAATAACAAGGTTGAAGCAGCAGAAATATCTAAATAAACAACTGCTCAGAGGAAACTGTGTAATTCAGGCCTTCATGGTAGAATTGCTACCTCTACTGAAGGTGACCAATAAGAAGAGGAGACTTGCTTGAGCCAAGGTACACAGGAAATGGACTTCAGAACAGTGAACATCTGTCCTTTGGTCTGATGAGTTCAAATTTGATCATTTTGTTTCCAACCTGACACAGTCTCCTGATCAAACCCCAGTAGAGATGGAGTGGGGTGAGTTGGGCCAGGCAGTAAAAGAAAGAAATAAGAAAAAGCAAATAACTAATAATAATAATAATAATGATAATAATAAAAGCAGCCATCAAGTTCCCAGATAAGTTACCCAGGTGTCTACCTCCTGAAGCTGACTGAGAGAATGCCAAGAGTTTGCAAAGTTGTTATCAAAACAAAAGGTGGCTGCTTTGAAGAACCTAAAATATAAAATAACTTTGATTATTTTATTTTTTTTGGTCACTGTATAATTTCATAATTGTGAGGACTTTACTATTATTCTAAAATGTGGGAAATGGTAAAAGTTAAACCCTTCTACATCAGGTGTGGCGAAACTTTTGACTGTTACTGTATTAATGTTGTGTTATAGTGAGGGACAAATTGCAGTAAATGAGATGAGGAATACTAAACCCAACTTTTTTCTTTCATGATTTAGATAGAGCATGCAGTGTTAAAAAACTTTCTAATGTACTCCTATTATCATTTTTTCTTCATTCTCTTGGTATCTTTATTTGAAAAGCAGGAATGTAAGCTTAGGAGCCGGCCCATTGGTAGTGCTTGCTGATTGGTGGCTACATTTAGACACAAATCAGCAAGCGCTACTTAGGTGCTGAACCAAAAATGGGCCGGCTCCAAAGCTTATATTCCTGCTTTTCAAATAAAGATTCCAAGAGAACGAAGAAAAATTGATAATAGGAGTAAATTAGAAAGTTGGTTAAATTGCATGCTCTATCTGAATCATCAAATAAAATATTTGGGTTTCATATCCCTTTAATTGCTTTCAATTCAGCAATTAACTAAATTAACCAGACTTATTGTATGTTCCTTTAACTTATTTTGTCTTCAGACTTTTTTTTTACATCTTTATCTAAACATTAAATCTGCAGGGAGAGAAGAAAAAATGCCGTTATTCTCTTACACAAAAACGAGTTTTAGATGGATGCCGCTACGAATGTGCCATGGTCATCTGGATGACAAAATGCTGTGCGGGTTATTTTGGAAAAGATTGCCAAGGTGTGTGTTTTTTATTCACAATGCAATCTAATTTAATTAAAAAACTAAAGTTATGCTATAAATCATTTAGTTAAACTTCTAATCTGTCGATTTCTCTTTAATTGTGTCCCTTTGTATGTCCCAATAATTCCTAGGGTGGCAGTTTAGGAGGTGGTTAATATTTTAACTAAAGCAACATTCCTATGTTTTAGCCAGCTGTCCAATAAAATTATCAGTAAAAATAAACAAATGATGTTGCTCCTAGAATCCCATTGGGTTTAGAGTTGGGGGTTTAATCTTTGGTCTTATTTGCCATGTGGTTGACATGGGGGTTGTAGGCCACCATGGCCCTGATCTCAACCTTGGGTCTTAAACTTTAGTGCAGTATTTTACCAAATCTAGCTGGGCTTAAATTCCTTTCATGTGTATTTTATTTGCAGATGGGGTTCATGGCTGCTGGGTTGCTATAAATATAAAGAAACAAAAATCTATAACATTGGCCAGCATGAGAAAATGGCAAAATTAGCACAAAACCTAATTGCACTATCGTATCAACAGCTGTTAATTTTCATTGCTAAATCAGCTACATAGAATTCCTAAGACATTTTTTATAAATTATCCTATGAAAGGTAGAATTTAAATAACATTTCCTCATGCACCTGCTGATGGACCCCTCTGATTTACGTCTCTCTTAAACTACAACCTTTTGATCATCTGCATTTTGGTAATAAAACTGATCATCAAAACATATTGTTCTTATAACTTATCCCACCTAACGTGGGCTCCATTTACATTGCTGGTATTAATTTTGAGCTGCAAACCATACAATATCTAGTTTGTGTAAATGATTATTAGCTTATGTTTTTCACTAGATTTACAAGTGCATGAAACACTTTTCAGGTATTACACGTAACACTAACACTATTTCTATTTAATGTTAAGCATCTTGGTAATTTTTAGAAAAACAAAATTAGCGTATCAGAGAATGTTGCTTAGCAACTCTAACTAGATGATATTGAAGAATTGTTATGTGCATGCCACCTTCACTGTGATTGATTCAGCTACTGTCACACCTCCAGCGTGGCTGCGCTGCACTTACCACAGGTTGGTTGTTTCAGCGCCAAGCATGAATAGGAGGTGTTAAAAGGTCATCTCAGACTCCCATTTAGTGCTTGGTTATTTGCATGGATACTGAAGCCTTCCTGTTGCTGACCTTAAACCTGACTCTTGCTAAGTTTTTTGATTACATTACTTGTCTGACCTTTTTACTAAGATCTGCTTTCTAAGTACTGATCTTTGGTTACCGAACTGTGCCCTGTCCTCCACCACTGTTTTTAATCTTCTGCTTTGGTGCTTGGCTTCCGACTGCTCTTCTGGCTTTAACCCCTGGATTATTCACAGGATACCATGCAATGTCCCTGACTACTGCTGCTGCTTACTCTTTGCATTATTGTCTCCTGACACCAAATCAGGTATTCTCAGTACTATTATATACTAACCAATTTACAGGCTCGGACAGAGACTTTTACAGTTTCCCCAAGTGGAGCTTCTACTCCAGTCTCTGCTTCAGATGAAGGGGTTAACTTGTCAACAGCTTTAGGCCTCCAGTAGTCCAGTTACCGACCTCAGGTGGAACCTAATCTCACATTGCTGGAGAAGTTTAATGGGGATTGTAAGTAGTTCTGCTCTTTCCTCACTGCCTGCCACATTCTGGGACTAACTCTGCTGACTTTGTTAAAATTCGGACTGCCATTGCCCTTTCAGTAGGAGAGCCTCAGAATTGGGCCCATAATTTAATTCAGAGGTACAGCGAGATTCGCAACAACTGGGACTTTTTTTTTTTGGAGAAGCCTTAATCTGAGCTTTTACTATGGAAAGAGTGGCCATCTTCTTCGTCACTGTCTTGTGAGACCCAAGAAAACTTCCAAGGCAGGGAATTAAGCTTCTTCTGCTTCATCATTCTCAGAGGCCTCTTACTTATTAGTCCCTGATTTATTGCAGTGGTTAACAAAAAGTATTAAAGTGGAAGCTATGATTAATTCAGGTGCTAGTGGCTGTTTCATAGATTCCACTTTAGCAAGAAATATTGAGTTGCCACTACAGTCAAGAAAAACTTATTTTCAATAATTTGTTGCTGATTGTAACCCTATAAGTGGTGGACCTTTTATTTATGAAACTTTACCCTTATTTGTGTATTTAGCTTCACCTTTGTTTCCATTGATCTTGGAGCTGCCTTGGCTTAAGCTGCATAATCTTGTAAACTGGGGGAATAGAAGTATTTGATTTGTTTATCTTTTGTAAGAACTCTTGACTATGCAAACCCGTTGCAGTGTTAAATATTTACCAGAATGGAAATCCAGCTGTTCCCAAACCCTACAGGTATTTATCTGATGTTTTTGAAAAGAAAATGTTTCTGTTTCTGTGGCTGGTGCAGGTGAATTTGAGGTTAAAAAGAACCTAGACTATTGTATTAATCAAGCCCATTTACATTATTTGATTAAATAGAAGGGACATGGTTCTGAAGAGAATTCATGGTACCTAGTGGTTAATGTTCATGCCCCAAGATTGATTTATCCTCAGTATCCTTCATCTCCTAGTCCTGTCCAAGCCCTGAGGTTGTGCTTTAGGAGGGTGCTATGTCAGGCCTCCTGGTGTGGCTAAGGCCGCACTACACTTACCACAGGCCGGGTGCTGCAACTGATGGATCTTATTCTGTCAAAGCCATACACTGTGATGCCGGCTTAGTGTGCTGTGCGTCTTGTCTTTTACTTTGTCTAGTATGTCAATTGTTTTAGCGCTTTTTATTACCTGGCTACCTGTAAATGTAGGGTTTTAGCCTAAAAAATAAAGCCCAGGGTCAGGGATAATGACCTTACCAATAAACCATCTTTTATCATTAATTAATTACTTTCCATGAGTTACTGAAATGTATTGGTGGCCCAATTATGATACCTTCTTTCATATTTGTGCAACCAGAATTTATATATATATATATATATATATATATATATATATATATATATATATATATATATATATATATACTGTATATATAGATAGATAGATAGATAGATAGATAGATAGATAGATAGAGATATATAAATAGAGACTGATATACAAAAGCTCTCTATACAGACAAGATGATTTTATTTTTTTTACTGTTAAGTTTGACAGTTTTTCACTGCTAGACAGTAATAGTTTGTTTGCCATATAGATAACATTCTGCTCACTCCCGTGTAGTTATTTATGAGTCAGCACTGACTGGCTAAAATGCATGTCTGCGGCACTCTGCAGAGGCTTAGATACAAGGTAATCACAGAGGTAAAAAGTGTATTAATATAACTGTGTTGGTTACGCAAAACTGGGGAATGGGTAATAAAGGGATTATCTATCTTTTTAAACAATGAACAATGTCAAGTAAACTGTCCCTTTAAGCATAGAAACTTTTAGTATAGCTAGGAAAAATAAACAATTTAAAATGCCGATATAAAAGTAAATTAACTATATATAAACAATTTAATACATCCCAGCAAGAGTTCCTGGACACTAAAGCAATGCAAATTTTGCTAGCAAGATTACAATGTTAAACCTTTTATTTTATATGCTGATCTATTACAATGGAGATAATTCATTACTGATGCTTATATCAAATTAAATTAATGTCCTTTATAACTTTATATTTTTTTTTATTTTATTTTTTATCAGCATGTCCTGGAGGTCCTGAGACACCTTGTAATAACCATGGAGCTTGTGATGATGGTTATGAAGGAACAGGCAGATGTAAATGCAGTCCTGAATTTAATGGAACAGCCTGTGAGCTATGTTTGCCGGGAAGATATGGATCTGACTGTAAACGTATGTAATTTCATCATTGTTTAGGATATTTTTTTGTAGTAATACTGTTACACCATTCAATATGTAAGCAGATTTCTTGCTTGCTGGATAAAAAATGATTGCAACGAGTCACTCTTCAGCAGTGATAAGATTAACAAATCAAACAGAAATTCACAAAACATTTCACTAAATTACCTATGCAGTACATGTAAAAAAATGTACTATTTAAATGTCACTGTTAAAATGTTGCAGATAAAAATAGGACAATGGAACTGCTAAGTATTTATAATGATGGTGCTAATCAAAATGTTTCATAAGATTAGGATGCCAGAGAAGGCAATGTGTAGTACCCTATCTGGCAGCATGGATTTGACCCTAACTTAAAGGGACATGAAACCCAAAAAAAATCTTTCATGATTCAGATAGAACATACAATTTTAAACATCTTTCCAATTTACGTCTATTATTTATTTTGCTTCCTTCGCTTGTTATCCTTTGCTGAAAGGTTTATCTAGGAAAGCTCAGGAGCAGCAAAGAACCTAGGTTCTAGCTGCTGATTGGTGGCTGCATATAAATACCAAATGTCATTGGCTCACCCATGTGTTCAGTTACAAACCAGTAGTGCATTGCTGCTCCTTCAACAAAGCATACCAAGAGAATGAAGAAAAATGATAATAGGAGTAAATTAGAAAGTTGGTTAAAATTGCTTGCTGTATCCAAATCATAAAAGAAAAAGTTTGGGTTTTATATCCCTTTAAGTCTGTTAAAACACTGTCTTAAAGGAGCCATTGTTAATGCAGCTGTATGTCAGTCAATACTGCTTTGCTCTGATCTGTTTTGGTGCCAACATTTCAAGCAAAAACTTGTGTAAAAAATACCAGTCTTAAAATAAGTGTCTCCTGGCACACTAAGCAGGCACAATCACTAAAGTAGCGCATGCAGCATACACACATATCCTGTACAAGCTGCAAGAATAGCAAAAGCTATCACTAAATTTGACAAATTACTAAAAAACATTTTGTTACTAAAAGTTTAGAGCAAAATGTGACTGAAACTGAAAGGACCTGATGTGTGTTTTAGTTTTAGGAAGAATGTCTGTTCATTAAAGATAGAGCATGACATTTTAAGCAACTTTCTAATTTACTCCTATAATCAAATTTTCTTCATTCTCTTGGTTTCTTTATTTGAAATGCACGAATGTAAGTTTAGATGTCGGCCCATTTTTAATGAACAACCTGGGTTGTTCTTGCTAATTGGTGTATAAATTCATCCACCAATAAAAAAGTGGATAATAGGAGTAAATTAGAAAGTTGCTTAAAATTGTATGCTCTATCTGAATCACGAAAGAAAAAATGTGGGGTCAGTGTCCCTTTAAGAAACAAATATCAATCAAAATGTTAAAAATCAATATATTAATATTAGTTGCAAAACTGAGATTTTCACAAAACAAGACGACAGCAATATGACTACTGATAGGGATTGCTGGCTATGCACATATGCCTCTTCTGATTGGCTTATTAACTGTGTCTAGCTCAGAAGCAGAAGTGTTTAGCCTCTCTGGAGCAGAGTTTAACTATGTGTTTAACCACTTTCAAAGATTTAAATACATACTAAGAGGTATGTAGTAGTCCAATAATAAAATACCATTATATTCCTTTAAATATAATGGCCTAGAGATTATCTATATCATGACCCTGCACTAAGAATAGCACACAGTCTGGTATTAAAAATCAATGATAAAAAGGATTAACCAGAGAATCTTAACGGAACCCAGATTTTTTTTAGCGCTCCCTATACTTTTAATGGATAGTGCAGGGTGCACTATTATGCCTCTTATTACAAGTGGTGAGTTATGTATTGCGCTTGAGCGTAGGAGAATTTTGCGCTCTTGGAGACCTGAAGTAAAGTGTTTAGGGTTGAATATATACATAACATAACACATGTATAATATTATAAAATAAAGTATTAGGTAGTGTCTAGAGTGTCTTTGAAGACGTAATTTGTAGCAAAATGGGATAAAAGAGAGGTCGCTAAAAAGCTGGAGGTAACAAACACATTTATTCTGTAGACATCTAGTCAAAAGGAAGGTACAATTTAAATACTAATTAAAATAAAGGATAATCAAATCCTCATATAATAATGACTGATCAGATAATATATGAGCGAGGGACGTCTCCCTTAAATACAAGTGCAGATAGTGTACAATTGTACGAAATATACAAATGTTAAAATAAGCAATGCTAGCAGAATACAATTAAAATATAATAAAAAAATAGCAAAATTTGTGAAAGTCCTATATACCCCCTTGTATAAAAACATCCTTATACATTCATATAGAAATACCATAAAATAGAACAGTGATCTTAGCTTCAGATGTATAGAGATCCCAGAACGTTAAAGTCCGTATCTATAGACACAATATTGACGAGGTTATAGTCACCAGATTGTTACTGTGGCCACATAGTAACAAATGATAAGATGTATGAGAATATGTAGAATCCTCCTAATAGTAAAACGTTACTTCGGGATAAAATAATTGTCCTTTTAAGACAAAGTATAGAAAGCCCACCAGATCAGAGTTCTCTCAAATCCGCACCTGCTGTTAATAGAAACCCCTGCTCGCCTTCAGTAGATAGCAGGAGCAGTATTACTCACCCCTCTTCCTCCAGAGTAACGGCTTCTGTTTCTAAATTGAAACTCACAGTTCCGGTGCGTGGAGATTGCCAAAAGGACCCGGCAGTTGCAATATTTGTAATCCAGAGTTTGTAACACCCCGCACTTAGCGTGTATCACGCGCAGGTTACTAGGTACCTAGTGTAGAAGAGTTGGTCTATTTGCAGGACAAAGCGAAGCGTCACTAAACGAAAAAAAAAAAAGCGTCATTAAACGAAACAAATCATGACCTCGATTACAAATGGAGCAAATACATTTTTTAACTGCACTCAGGTTAAAATTAGCTCTTTCAGATTATCGTTGGTATTACAAGTTGAAATGAAAAGTTAGCGAGAGAGCGAAAGACTTTTAGAATATTACGACCTTGATTACTCCCTCTCCCCATAGACTTCAATGGGGTGTACTAAATAAAGGCTTTTTATTTTATCACTCGCGTGCTAACCAATATATATTAATATTTTTTGTAAAATATATATCTATACATATATATCTATATGGACAGACAGACAGACAGACAGATAGATAGATAGATAGATAGATAGATAGATAGATAGATAGATAGATAGATAGATAGATAGATAGATAGATAGATAGATAGATAAGTGTTGTGTATATATAGAAATATATATTTTAGAAATAAAAAGAACACAAGTATTTCTATTGAAAAAAATTAAAACATTCAAATAGATTAAAAATGATATTGCATATTTTATGTATTTGAATGGGAAGGCCTCAAACGTTTGTGTGTATGTTTGTTTGTTTATATATATATATATATATATATATATATATATATATATATATACAGTATATATTTATTTATCATGTGTATGTATGTGTGCACATATATATATATATATATATATATATACTGTATATATATATATATAAACACATAACTATACAAGTATACACATATATAGACAGATATACATACAAACATATATATATATATATATATATATATATATATATATATATATACACAGTATATATATATATATATATACATACATACATACATACAGTTTATATATATATATATATATATATATATACATACATACATATTTACATACACACACACGCTGTGATCACGCACATGGAGTTCCTAGGAGCCAGCACTGATTGGCTAAAATGCAAGTCTGTCAAAAGAACTGAAATAAGGGGCAGTTTGCAGAGTCTTAGATACAAGATAATTACAGAGGTAAAAAGTGTATTAATATAACTGTGTTGGTTATGTAAAACTATAGAATGGGTAATAAAGGGATTATCTATATAAATATTCTGGTGTAGACTGTCCCTTTAACTAATACCATATCCCTTTTTAACCCTTTTAAACATTTTTATCTGTATAAATGTTATCCTTTTATAAAAAAATGTTTATATATGAGTGTAATACTTAAATATGTTTTACATGTGTTTTGAGAAACTTTTTTTAACCTTTACAATTTACTCCAGGTTGCGCTAATTTTTCTAGTGCTATTTGGGCGTTCACTGAAGTGCAACCCATAAGTAAAGTGTGTGTAGAGCAATGTCGGCCACACTAAACCTTCTCTGGTAAATCTGATTTGCCATGAACTTGTAATATCAAATACGCACTAATTTTAGCTAAGTCCAGTGATACTGCTTATCGAGTCCTGCGCCAGTATTAGCACGCCACTTGTAACCTGGGCCCATGTCATTTAAAGAGCACTATTTAATTGTATTAAATATATGTTGTTGCATGAAAAAAGTAATGGTAAAGCTGTCTAAATAGAATTTGAAATGAAAAGAAAGTGAATATTTATGCACAACATCTCGAGACACAGATCATTTAATAAATGATAATAACAGTGGGGGACAATGACATTCTCACAAACAGGAAAACAAACTCTATAATACATATTTCAATTCCATGCAACAAAGATAACAATACTTTAATGTCCTTTTACATGTACTCCATTTCTCTTGCTAACTACTGTTTTTATTTCTGTATAGATTAGAGTCACTTAAAGGTTCTATCAGTGCTGATGTCTTTAGCAAATTGTACACAATAACAGTTATCTACACTTTTCCTGTTTTGCAGTATGTGACTGTACCGACCATGGGGAATGTGATGATGGCATCAGTGGGACCGGACAATGCACCTGTGAAAGCGGATGGACTGGAAAACGCTGTGAAACCAAATTAGGTCTCTTTTATATTATTATCTTTATTATTCAGTTGTTCATAAAAACAACTGCGCCTGCAACAGATAACTATAAAAAAAGCCCATCTACACTGTATAGGCGGTTGCACAATATTTATTGCAGGCAATATTCCTGGTTATATTTTTAAAACCTTAATCATTCATAAAGGCTGCTGCGTTTTAGACATTTTGCTTGTTTTATTTACTCATTTAGGCACATGCTACACTGCACACACTCTGTAAAGTCTTTTCCCATATAATTGCAGAAACATTTTTTTGCACAAATAACACATCACTTTCTAGGGTAGAATGATAATTACAGGTGGCCCTCGGGTTTACGCCGGTTTAATTTGCGCCGTTTCAGAATAACAACCTTTCTTTTCAGTCATGTTACTGCTATTGAAAAGCATTGAAAAGCAGTGCACTAATTAAAATAGCCAGTAGGTGGAGCTGTCCGTTTGTGTTGCAGCAAAGTTATGCAAGCTTAGCAGACTTAAAGGGACAGTCAAGTCCAAAAAAAACTTTCATTTTTCAAATAGGGCATGTAATTTTAAACAACTTTCCAATTTACTTTTATCAACAATTTTGCTTTGTACTCTAGGGAGGCACATATGATAATTTCTAAGCCCTTGAAGGCCACCTCTATTTTATTTACTTTTCACAGCAGGGGAGAGCAAGCTCATGTAGGCCATATAGATAGCATTGTGATCACGCCCGTGGCTAGTGGCAGACACTGCACTAATTGGCTAAAATGCAACTATATGCAAAATAACTAAAAGTCATGTGATTAGGGGCGGTCAGAAGATGCTTAGATACAAGTTAGTCACAGAAGTAAAAAATGTATTAATATAACAGTGTTGGTTTTGCAAAAAACTGGGGAATGGGTAATAAAGGGATTATCTATCTTTTTAAACAACAAAAAATCTGGTGTTGACTGTCCCTTTAAATTAATCTGTGTACACAGAACAGACCTTAGCTATCGAGCAACAACATCTAGCAGCCACTTCCCTATTATCTTCCTGCCCAGCTGCTTGAGGTGAGGGTGCCTAACTGCCTATTAATCACTCCAGATTGAAATGCATAGAATAGGTGCAGAACCAATATTATCTAACATGCTAACAATGCAGAGAACTGTTTGCAGAAAAATGCTAGTAAAAAATTTTTTTTTGTTCATTAAACTTAGTTTGATGATACAGTCTGTTGTGTGATTATTTAATTAGGTTTATAATGCTGTTTATCATTTAACGTCTTGATTTCAAAGCTTTAAAAATAATGTATTAGGTGTTACTTATGTCAATTTTCAGAGGGGCATGGAACCTAACTCCCTCACTTCCCTTTGACTTACATTATAAACTGGGTTTCAATTTACAACGGTTTCGATTTACAACCATTCCTTCTGGAGTTATTTTCATTACAGCTGTTGTCAGTACTATGCATTGGTTAATACCAACATACAGCATCAGAGTTACTTTGCAGTTATTTGTAAACTCATTTTGATTATTTCAAATTGTTATTCAAATAAATATTTTAACATTACTTTTTTCCCATTGTTACAGTTCTGCCCCCTGTTTGCACACCTGTGTGTTCTAGTAATGCTGTGTGTAGAGAAAAAAACACGTGCGAGTGTAAAAACTTATATGAAGGGGATGGAAGAACATGTAAAGGTAAATACGCTGATTTTCTGCTTTGAATCATGGTTGTAATTAAATCATACAATATGGGGCTTGCTAATTCTGTACAGCACTGATGACAGTATACAGATTACAATACAGTTACGATGTAAACGCAGTATCTATTGAAAAGTAGATACAAAAACTGCAAAAAAATTATACAATTAGTAAAAATTTCCTTCCCACTATAGTGTATCAGTTTCTTTTGTTTTAGTGCATATCTGAATATAGCAATAATATATTTACTTTTAGAAATATATTTGTGCAAACAAAAAAAAGCCCACCTTTAATTACATACGTTTGTCATGTAAAAAATATTGTATTCAACTTAAATGGTTTATGTCTTCCTTTCTCTTGTTAGGTGTATCCAGTCCACGGATCATCCATTACTTATGGGATATTCACCTTCCCAACAGGAAGTTGCAAGAGGATCACCCACAGCAGAGCTGCTATATAGCTCCTCCCCTAACTGCCATACCCAGTCATTCTCTTGCAAGCTCTCAACATAGCTGGAGGTAGTTAGAGGAAAGTGGTAAAATATAGTTAGTTTTTTCTTCAATCAAAAGTTTATTGTTTTTAAATGGTACCGGAGTGTACTATTTTATCTCAGGCAGCATTTAGAAGAAGAATCTGCCTGCGTTTTTCTATGATCTTAGCAGAAGTAACTAAGATCCACTGCCGTTCTCACATATGTCTGAGGAGTGAGGTAACTTCAGAGGGAGAATGGCGTGCAGGGTATCCTGCAATAAGGTATGTGCAGTTAAGTTTTTCTAGGGATGGAATTTGCTAGAAAATGCTGCTGATACCGGATTAATGTAAGTTAAAGCCTAAATACAGTGATTTAATAGCGACTAGTATCAGGCTTGCTATCAGAGGTATATACTCTGATTAATGTGCAATATAAAACGTTTGCTGGCATGTTTAATCGTTTTTATATATGCTTTGGTGATAAAACTTATTGGGGCCTAGTTTTTTCCACATGGCTGGCTTTATTTTTGTCTAGAAACAGTTTCCTGAGGCTTTCCACTGTTATAGTATAAAAGTTACAGTTGGTGCAGTTAAAATTACAAACTGTGACATTCAGCTTCCCTCAGCAGTCCCCTGCATGCTATAGGACATCTCTGAAGGGCTCAAAAGGCTTCAAAAGTAGGAGCTGTGGCAGTTGTTATGACTGTTTAAAAAACATATTTTTCGTTTTGTTAATCTGTTTTTTGTATTAAGGGGTTAATCATCCATTTGCAAGTGGGTGCAATGCTCTGCTAACTTGTTACATACACTGTAAAAATTTCGTTAGTTTAACTGCCTTTTTTCACTGTTATTTCAAATTTTGGCAAAATTTGTTTCTCTTAAAGGCACAGTAACATTTTTTTATATTGCTTGTTAACTTGATTTAAAGTGTTTTCCAAGCTTGCTAGTCTCATTGCTAGTCTGTATAAACATGTCTGACGTAGAGGAAACTCCTTGTTCATTATGTTTAAAAGCCATGGTGGAACCCCATAGGAGAATGTGTACTAAATGTATTGATTTCACTTTAAACAATAAAGATCAGCTGTTATCTTTAAAAGAATTATCACCAGAGGATTCTGACGAGGGGGAAGTTATGCCGACTAACTCTCCCCACGTGTCGGACCCTTTGACTCCCGCTCAAGGGACTCACGCTAAAATGGCGCCAAGTACATCAAAGACGCCCATAGCGATTACTTTGCAGGACATGGCGGCAATCATGGATAATACCCTGTCAGCGGTATTAGCCAGACTGCCTGAATTCAGAGGAAAGCACGATAGCTCTGGGGTTAGACGTAATACAGACCGCGCAGATGTTTTAAGGCCCATGTCTGATACTGCGTCACAATATGCAGAAGCTGAGGAAGAGCTTCAGTCTGTGGGTGACGTCTCTGACTCGGGGAAACCTGATTCAGATATGTCTACTTTTAAATTTAAGCTTGAGAACCTCCGGGTGTTGCTTGGAGAGGTTTTAGCTGCTCTGAATGACTGTGACACAACTGCAGTGCCAGAGAAATTGTGTAGACTGGATAAATACTATGCGGTGCCGGTGTGTACTGACGTTTTTGCAATACCTAACAGGTTTACAGAAATTATTACTAAGGAGTGGGACAGACCCGGTGTGCCGTTTTCCCCCCCTCCTATTTTTAGAAAAATGTTTCCAATAGACGCCACCACACGGGACTTATGGCAGACGGTCCCTAAGGTGGAGGGAGCAGTTTCTACTTTAGCAAAGCGTACCACTATCCCTGTCGAGGACAGTTGTGCTTTTTCAGATCCAATGGATAAAAAATTAGAAGGTTACCTTAAGAAAATGTTTATTCAACAAGGTTTTATCCTGCAGCCCCTTGCATGCATTGCTCCTGTCACTGCTGCTGCGGCGTTCTGGTTTGAGTCTCTGGAAGAGGCCTTTCAGACAGCTACTCCATTGACTGAAATACTTGAAAAGCTTAGAACACTTAAGCTAGCTAATTCTTTTGTTTCTGATGCCATTGTTCATTTGACTAAACTAACGGCTAAGAATTCTGGATTCGCCATCCAGGCGCGTAGGGCGCTATGGCTTAAATCTTGGTCAGCTGACGTGACTTCAAAGGCCTATTCGGGCCTGGTTTGAAGGAAATTATTGCTGACATTACTGGAGGTAAGGGTCATACCCTTCCTCAGGACAGGCCCAAATCAAGGGCCAAACAGTCTAATTTTCGTGCCTTTCGAAACTTCAAGGCAGGTGCAGCATCAACTTCCTCTGCTACAAAACAAGAGGGAACTTTTGCGCAATCCAAGCCAGCCTGGAAATCTAACCAGGCCTGGAGCAAAGGCAGGCAGGCCAGAAAGCCTGCTGCTGCCTCTAAGACAGCATGAAGGAACGGCCCCCTATCCGGCAACGGATCTAGTAGGGGGCAGACTTTCTCTCTTCGCCCAGGCGTGGGCAAGAGATGTTCTGGATCCCTGGGCGTTGGAGATCATATCTCAGGGATATCTTCTGGACTTCAAAGCTTCCCCCCTACAAGGGAGATTTCACCTTTCAAGATTATCTGTAAACCAGATAAAGAAAGAGGCATTCTTACGCTGTGTGCAAGACCTCCTAATAATGGGAGTGATCCATCCAGTTCCACAGATGGAACAAGGACAGGGATTTTATTCAAATCTGTTTGTGGTTCCCATAAAAGAGGGAACCTTCAGACCAATTTTGGATCTAAAGATCTTAAACAAATTCCTCAGAGTTCCATCGTTCAAAATGGAAACTATTCGGACAATCCTACCTATGATCCAGGAGGGGTCAGTACATGACCACATTGGATTTGAAGGATGCTTACCTTCACATACCGATTCACAAAGATCATCATCGGTTCCTAAGGTTTGCCTTTCTAGACAGGCATTACCAGTTTGTGGCTCTTCCCTTCGGGTTAGCTAAAGCCCCAAGAATTTTTACAAAGGTTCTGGGGTCTCTTCTGGCGGTCCTAAGACCACGGGGCATAGCAGTGGCCCCTTATCTAGACGACATCCTGATACAGGCGTCAAACTTCCAAATTGCCAAATCTCATACGGACATAGTGTTGGCATTTCTGAGGTCGCATGGGTGGAAAGAGAACGAGGGAAAGAGTTCTCTATCACCCCTCACAAGGGTTTCCTTCCTAGGAACTCTGATAGATTCTGTAGAAATGAAAATTTACCTGACGGAGTCCAGGTTGTCAAAGCTTCTAAATTCCTGCTGTGTTCTTCACTACATTCCACGCCCTTCGGTGGCTCAGTGCATGGAAGTGATTGGCTTAATGGTAGCGGCGATGGACATAGTGCCATTTGCACGCCTACATCTCAGACCGCTGCAATTATGCATGCTCAGTCAGTGGAATGGGGATTACACAGATTTGTCCCCTCTGCTAAATTTGGATCAAGAGACCAGAGATTCTCTTCTCTGGTGGCTATTTCGGGTCCATCTGTCCAAAGGTATGACCTTTCACAGGCCAGATTGGACAATTGTAACAACAGATGCCAGCCTTCTAGGTTGGGGTGCAGTCTGGAATTCCCTGAAGGCTCAGGGATCGTGGACTCAGGAGGAGAAACTCCTCCCAATAAATATTCTGGAGTTAAGAGCAATATTCATTGCTCTTCTAGCTTGGCCTCAGTTAGCAACCCTGAGGTTCATCAGATTTCAGTCGGACAACATCACGACTGTGGCTTACATCAACCATCAAGGGGGGACCAGGAGCTCCCTAGCGATGTTAGAAGTCTCCAAGATAATTTGCTGGGCAGAGACTCACTCTTGCCATCTATCAGCGATCCATATCCCAGGTGTAGAGAACTGGGAGGCGGATTTTCTAAGTCGTCAGACTTTTCATCTGGGGGAGTGGGAACCCCATCCGGAGGTGTTTGCTCAATTGGTTCATCGTTGGGGCACACCAGAATTGGATCTCATGGCGTCTCGCCAAGCTTCCTTGTTACGGATCCAGGTCCAGGAACCCAGAAGCGACGCTGATAGATGCTCTAGCAGCAGCGTGGTTCTTCAACATGGCTTATGTGTTTCCACCGTGTCCTCTGCTCCCTCGACTGATTGCCAAAATCAAACAGGAGAGAGCATCGGTGATCTTGATCGTGCCTGCGTGGCCACGCAGGACCTGGTATGCAGACCTGGTGGACATGTCATCCTTTCCACCTTGGCCTCTGCCTCTGAGAACAAGACCTTCTACTACAAGGTCCTTTCAATCATCCAAATCTAATTTCTCTGAGACTGACTGCCTGGAGAGTGAACGCTTGATTTTATCAAGGCGTGGCTTCTCCGAGTCAGTCATTGATACCTTAATACAGGCACGAAAGCCTGTAACCAGGAAAATCTACCATAAGATATGGCGCAAATATCTTCATTAGTGTGAATCCAAGAATTACTCATGGAGTAAGGTTAGGATTCCTAGGATATTGTCCTTTCTCCAAGAGGGTTTGGATAAAGGATTATCAGCTAGTTTTTTAAAGGGACAGATTTCTGCTCTGTTTATCCTTTTGCACAAGCGTCTGGCAGAGGTTCCAGACGTCCAGGCATTTTGTCAGGCTTTGGTTAGAATTAAGCCTGTGTTTAAACCGGTTGCTCCTCCATGGAGCTTAAACTTGGTTCTTAAGGTTCTTCAAGGAGTTCCGTTTGAACCCCTTCATTCCATTGATACCAAACTTTTATCTTGGAAAGTTCTGTTTTTGATGGCTATTTCCTCGGCTCGTACTGTCTCTGAGTTATCAGCTTTACAATGTGATTCTCCTTATCTGATTTTCCATACAGATAAAGTAGCTCTGCGTACAAAACCTGGGTTTTTACCTAAGGTAGTTTCCAACAAGAATATCAATCAAGAGATTGTTGTTCCATCATTGTGTCCTAATCCTTCTTCAAAGAAGGAACGTCTTTTACATAATTTGGACGTAGTCCGTGCTTTAAAGTTTTACTTACAAGCGACTAAAGATTTTCGTCAAACATCTTCCCCGTTTGTTGTTTACTCTGGACAGAGGAGAGGTCAAAAGGTTTCGGCAACCTCTCTTTCTTTTTGGCTTCGGAGCGTAATACGCTTAGCCTATGAGACTGCTGGACAGCAGCCCCCTGAAAGGATTACAGCTCATTCTACTAGAGCTGTGGCTTCCACCTGGGCCTTTAAAAATGAGGCTTCTGTTGAACAGATTTGCAAAGCGGCGACTTGGTCTTCGCTTCATACCTTTTCAAAATTTTACAAATTTTATACTTTTGCTTCTTCGGAGGCTATTTTTGGGAGAAAGGTTCTACAGGCAGTGGTCCCTTCCGTTTAAGTACCTGCCTTGTCACTCCCTTCATCCGTGTACTTTAGCTTTGGTATTGGTATCCCACAAGTAATGGATGATCCGTGGACTGGATACACCTAACAAGAGAAAACATAATTTATGCTTACCTGATAAATTTATTTCTCTTGTGGTGTATCCAGTCCATGGCCCGCCCTGTCCTTTTAAGGCAGGTCTAAATTTTAAACTACAGTCACCACTGCACCCTATGGTTTCTCCTTTCTCGGCTAGTTTCGGTCGAATGACTGGATATGGCAGTTAGGGGAGGAGCTATATAGCAGCTCTGCTGTGGGTGATCCTCTTGCAACTTCCTGTTGGGAAGGTGAATATCCCACAAGTAATGGATGATCCGTGGACTGGATACACCACAAGAGAAATACATTTATCAGGTAAGCATAAATTATGTTTTTGTACGGCATTCCTGTAACATGGCTGTAAATAGTTAATGTCAGTCTGGTAGTGGACCCAGTTGCTGAGGTTGGATGTTGATTTAACTGACCAAAAGTCATGTGCTACCCTCAGGTCATAACCCTTGGGCAACTCTAATAAAATGGTGTGATGCTACAGGAAATTGTTACCTTGCTGGGGAGACAGGAGCAAGAATCAGCTTAGAAAGGCAGGATGGGTTTATAGTAAAGAGGGGCTCAGCCAGGCCAAAGAGTGTCGTACATGGTAATCAGGCATCATAAGATGAGCAGGATCCAGGCTCAAAATACTGTAGACAACAATTAGATGGGGTAGGAGGATAAAATCCAGGAATCAGGTATAGGTAGATTCCAAATAAGCAGAAGGGCCAGTCAAGCTTAGCCACAACCAAAGTAGGTAAAATGTATGGTACCCAGATGCCATTAAGAATTTAAAGTGGAAGACATGCAAAACATTTCAAGTTGAGAATTAGCAAAATTATATAAAAAATAGAAAAAAGTTTTGGTGGGAATGTCTGGACCGTGGCTGTTATAGGTTGTAATACTGTCAAGCTCTGAAAAGCTGTTTTACAGTCTGTTAAATATCATCAGCTTCTAGTACAACACAGAGAGGTTCATCTCTTTTTATAATATGAGAAACTAACTTGTGATTTTCAGGACAACCTCAATATTCCAGATTATTGTGTTACTAATGCACATTTGGCCTCTAACTGAGTAAACCAGGCATGCAGTAAAACATTACTGCCATTGAAGAAAATCTTCAGTTACAGCTGAATATTTTTTTCACAATTGACCCTCTTTCCATTATTACTTACATTGAGGAAGATCTAGAGAAACATTGTAAGAGTTTATGGAATCAAACAGTTTCATCCACTGTTTGACTATTTTGTAAAAATGCTCAATATCTTTATAATCCTTTTTTGCCACCTTTTGTCTTTATAACAAACTACTTTACTGCATTGTCACATGGGGGTCTTCACTTCAGCCACACTCCTAGGTCTGATAATAGACAAGGAGGTGGTGTTGGTATTTTACTTTCCTCTCGTTGCACCTTTCAACAAAAACAGCCCTTCTCCGCCCTCACATTTTCTTTATTTGAAACACACATGATTCGCTTATTCTCTCCCCTCTCTATACGTATTGCTCCTCAACTCTATTTCTAGATCACTTTGCCGCCTGGATACCTTATTTCCTTTCCTCAGACACCCCTGCCCTCATTCTTGGTGACTTCAACCTCCCTGTTGACAACCCCACTGCCTCCTCTGCATAACAACTTCTGCAACTCACTTCCTCTTTCAGACTGTCTCAATAGACTGACTCTCCCACTCACAAAGATGGTCACTCCCGTGATCTGATTTTCAGCTATTGATGTACTATATTTAACTTCACAAGCTCCCCTTTTCCTCTTTCTGACCATCATCTCCTCACTTGTACCATCACATCCCTCCCTACAACTCTCCCTCCTTCTACTCCTCACACCAAACTTCACAGAAGCATCAAGTCATTAGATCAGAAACAGCTCGCTAGCTTTCTCGAACCTCTCCTCTCTTCCGTCCCCTCCTTTTCCTGCCCTGATGAATCTATCAGATACTATAACTCCACCCTTATATCAGTCCTTGATAATCTGGCCCCACATACCATAGCTTGGAAATCATACACTCATCCTCAGCCCTGGTTTACTCCTCTGACATGGTACCTACGCAGATATTCCCGTACTGCTGATAGACACTGGAGAAAAAAAACTAATGTAGTGACTTTCTTCACTACAAGTTAATCTTGAACTCTTACTATTCTGCCCTTAATCTATATAAGCAAAATTACTTCTCCACTCTTATCTCTACTCTTTCTTCAAACCCAAAACGTCTGTTCTCCACGTTCAATACTCTTCTCCGCCTACCCCCACCTCCTACTACAACTTCTGTCTCAGCTCAAGATTTTGCCAGCTACTTCAATAACAAAATAGACTCTATCAGAAATGAAATCACCTCTCAACATGCTACCGGTCTCAAACTCCCTCAAATCCTCACAATCATCCAAAACTCACATAGCCATCAATTTATCTATTTTGCCCCTGTTACAGAGGAAGAAGTTTCTGCCCTTATACTATCTTCTCTCCTCACTAACTGTCCCCTCAACCTCATCCCCTCACAGCTACTCCCCTCCGTCTCTTCTACCCTTACCCCCTATACTCACACACATCTTCAACCTCTACCTCAGCACTGGTATATTTTCCTCATCTCTTAAACATGCACTGGTCACACCTATCCTCAAACAAACCTTCTCTCGATCCAACCTCTCCATCCAACTACTGCTCTATTTACCTACTCCCTCTTGCCTCAAAGCTTCTTGAAAAGCTAGTACATGTACGTCTATCCCATTTCCTTACACTAAACTCCCTCCTTGACCCACTGCAATCTGGATTTCGCCCCCACTACTGCACAGAGACAGCAATTGTTCAGGTTACCAACGACCTACTTACAGCAAATCCAAATGCCACTTCTCTCTGTTTATCCTCCTTGATCTGTCTGCAGCCTTTGATACTGTCGACCACCCTCTTTTGCTCTAAACCCTCCAATTCTTTGGCATTTGCGACACAGTTCTCTCATGGTTCTCCTCCTATCTGTCTAACCGTACCTTTAGTGTAGCCTTCTCTGAGGCATACTCTGCCCCATTACCACTTTCTGTTGGGGTACCGCAAGGCTCTGTCCTCGGTCCCCTTCTCTTCTCAATCTACACGTCATCATTAGGTTCCTTAAAGGGACACTGAACCCAAATGTTTTCTTTCGTGATTCAGATAGAGCATGAGATTTTAAGCAACTTTCTAATTTACTCCTATTATCAAATTTTCTTTATTCTCTTGCTATCTTTATTTGAAATGCAAGAATGTAAGTTTTGATGCCGGCCCATTTTTGGTGAACAACCTGTGTTGTTCTTGCTGATTGGTGGATAAATTCATCCACCAATAAAAATGTGCTGTCCAGAGTTCTGAACCAAAAAAAGAAGCCAAGATGCCGTCTTTTTCAAATAAAGATAGCAAGTGACAGAATAAAAATCGATAATAGGAGTAAATTAGAAAGTTGTTTAAAATTGCATACTCTATCTGAATCACAAAAGAAAAAATTTTGGTTCAGTTTCCCTTTAATAAAGTCCCATGGGTTTCAATACCATTTGTATGCTGATGACACCCAAATCTACTTTTCTGCACCAGATCTATCTTCCTCCTTGCAAACCAGTGTCATTAACCGTCTTCCTCATATCTTATCTTGGATGTCCTCTTACTACCTTAAGCTAAATCTCTCCAAACTGAGCTCCTTATTTTCCCTCCTTCTCCAAAAATCTCCACCCCCAACTTCTCTATAACTGTCAATACCTCCATCATTACCCCTACCCCACATGTTCGATGTCTTGTGGTCACACTTGACTCAGATCTTTCTTTCACTCCTCACATTCAGTCCTTGGCTAAAGCCTGCCGCTTCCACCTTAAAAGCATCTCTAAAATTAGACATTTCCTTGCACAAGATTCTAATCTACTCTCTCATCCTTTCCCGCCTCGACTACTGCAACTCCATCCTCTCTGGTCTCCCTAGCTGCCGCCTAGCTCCTTTACAATCCATAATGAACGCCTCTGCCAGGCTCATCTTCCTTACACGTCACTCTTCATCTGCTGCACCTCTCTGCCAATCCCTTCACTGGCTTCCTCTTGCCTCCAGACTTAAACACAAAATTTTCACTCTGACATACAAAGCCCTCAACTGCACTGCTCCCCCCTACATCTCAAACCTTGTCTCCAGATACTCTCCCTCCTGACCCCTTTGCTCTGCCCACAATCTCCTACTCTCCTCCTCTTTTTACCTCCTCACATTCCCGTTTACAAGACTTCTCCAGACTGGCTCCCATCCTGTGGAACTCTCTGCCTCGCATTACAAGACTCTTCCCTAGTTTTGAAAGCTTCAAGCGCTCCCTAAAGACTGTACTATTCAGGGATGCATACAACCTACACTAAGCTTTCCTAACTCCATTGCTATCCCCTTGAACCCCTTAGCATGTAAGCGTAGGGGCCCTCTACCCATTTGACCCCCTATAAATGTTACCTTGTATACCGCCTATGTTTATAGCGCTGCATAATCTGTTGGCGCTCTACAAATACCTGATAATAATAATAATAAAAACAGTACTTCTCGTATGGTGCCTGTTCTCTGTAAGGACCACGTTCCTGCTTTACCTGCAGACCCATACATACCTATTAAAGGGTAAATAAGGGAAGATTGCAGCTTTGGAATGAAGGTGAAGGTGCCCTATGGAGGGAGAGATACAGTTCCTAAATAATATCTTAATAACACATGGGAAGTTATAGACCTGTGCTAACACTTTTGAGCCAGAAGCTTTCAGTAAGTCTGAAGGCCAAAGAGTTTTGTTGGGCTTTAGAGGTGATGTATTTGGGCACCTGGATGGAGTTTTATTTGAAAAATGTCTATACAAGTAACAGCAATCGTAAATGATGATTATTGTATTTTAGTTTTGTACAAACGGGTATAGTGTAAAAGTGTGGTTAGATAGTGTTATTATGAGTCTAACTGTACTTTGTAATGTATATTTGATGTGTTTTGTGACACTTTTGTTTTGCAAAACAGTTAACCAGAGCTCTGAGGACGCTGTAGTCATTCTAGCGTAAATTGCGATTGCGCTCATGTGTTCGCGTTTACTTTCAACTTGTAATATGAGCACTAAACCCAACGTGTGCAAACACCCGCGATAATCCACTTTTCGCTTGTGCGTAACTGTTACCTCTCATAATCTGTGCATAACCACTCATTATCTGGCCCACTGTATATTAAACCAACAAAATTGATTGATTTTTTTTTTCCATTCATTAAAAAGATAATCAAACAAAGAATACACATTTTTTATGCTTGATTATCTCTTTAAAGGGACACTAAACCCATTTTTTTCTTTCATGATTCGGATAGAGCATGCAATATTAAGCAACTTTCTAATTTACTCCTATCAACAATTTTTCTTTGTTCTCTTGCTATCTTTATTTGAAAAGCTGGAATATAAAGCTTAGGAGCCGGCCTATTTTAGTTTCAGCACCCTAGCAAGCGCTACCCAGGTGATGAATTAAAAATGGACCTACTTTTCAAATAAAGATAGCAAGAGAACAAAGAAAAATTGATAATAGGAGTAAATTAGAAAGTTGCTTAAAATGGCCATTCGTTATTTGTTAGCAGAGCTATGTTTCAGTGTATATTACTAAGAGAAAGAAATTTGATAACAGAAATAGTTTTTTGTAATTGTTCACTATGTATAATTCTTAAACCTTTAATCTTGACATCAAATTCCCTTTAAGAAGTTCAAACAGTATTAAAGGGACACTCAGGTTTTATTAAACTTTCATGATTCTGATACACCATGTAATTTTAAACAACTTTCCAATTTACTTCCATTAAAAAAAATGTACACAGTTTTTTTATATTTACACTTTTTTGAGTCACCAGCTCCTACTGAGCATGTGCAAGAACGCAGACTATATGTATATGCATTTGTGATTGGCTGATTGCTATCACATGGTACAGGGGGAGTGGAAATATACATAACTTTGAAATGTGTTAGAAAAAAATCTAATACCCATTTGAAATTCAGAGTAAATGCTATTGTATTGTCTTGTTATCTTGCATTTGTTGATTATGCAAATCTGTTGTGTTTACTGGTCCTTTAAGCATCAGCATCTTTTTCAGACATATTATACCATTTTCTTGCTGTTCTTTCTAGGGAATTGACTCACAATAACCCTAATGTGATGCTTTTGTTTTGTCAGCTGTGAATCTTTGCAAGCAGAATAATGGCAAGTGTGACGTTAATGCAAAATGCTCTCAGAGTGGAGTAAAAGTGACCTGCAGCTGCCTGAAGGGATATAAAGGTGATGGCTACATCTGTGCGGCTATTGACCCATGTGTCGATGGACTGAATGGCGGCTGTCATGAGCATGCCATTTGTACAATGACAGGACCCGTAAGTGGCATTTTTCAAAGTCTACTAATGTTCCGTATTTTAAAAATACTATTTAATATTAAAACATTTACCATACAGTGATGGCTCACCAAACTGCAAAATATATAAATACTTTTAGATGACAATGATGATGCCAAAAGCATATTAGTAAATATAAATCAGGCATTTGTTTTGTAGGATAAACGTAAATGTGAGTGCAAAGATAAATACATTGGAGATGGAATAGACTGTGAAGTAAAGAAATTACCTATTGATCGCTGCTTACAGGATAATGGTCAATGTCATGCTGATGCAAACTGTGATGATCTACACTTTCAAGGTGAGAGGGCAACACTTGTAAAATATGGTGCTAAAATTAATACCTGCTAGTGATAGAAAACCAATGACACAAGTGTCTGAAGTCACAGAAAAAGCCATCTGAATGCCTGTCCTGTCGCTTTGTTTTCCTTCTACACAATTATTATTAGTTCCTTTACAACCCAACTGCCTCATTATTGAACAGGCTCTCTTACCTGGTGAGCAGTGGCAGTTCTAGGGAGTGTTCTAGGGTGCTATAAAACCCCATTTATAACCCTAAATATTTAATGCACCAGTTGCAGTACATTTGGAAGGTAGAGAATTCTTTACATAGCCAGTGCTCTATGCAGAGTTAGGAGAGATGTTAAATATGTAGGGGGGGGGGGGGGGGAATTGAGGTAAAGATATGTATAGAGGATTAGGTCCACCACCAGTAACCCCTGCACCCTTGATATTTAGCACCCGCAACTTTTAGGGTCTAAAATGGGTCAGCAACCTTGGGTCCCCAGATGTTTTGGAACTACATTTTCCATGATGCTGAGACACTCTTTAGGCTGTCTGAGCATCATGGGAAATGTAGTTCTAAAACATCTGGGGGCCCAAGGTTGCTGACCCCTGGTCTCGAATCACCCCTGTCTGTGTGTGAGAGTAAGAAAGATCAGCTAATTGCAGAGTTGTGGAAATATTGATTTACTTGAGTCCCACTAGGTATGCTGGCATTTACTTGATAAGCTGGGTATGTTGGCATTCAGTGATCTATACAACTGTTTTGTGCTGAATACTGCACATTAAAGCTCACGGTAACAGTTAAATACTGATTAACCTTTTTTATTACATAACTGCTGAGAAAAAAGTACGAGCATAAATAAATGGTTTATTTATTTGATTATATTTTTTTCCACAGATACAAAAGTTGGAGTATTTCATTTACGTTCTTCCAAAGGGCAGTATAAGTACACATACAATGAAGCCGTTAAAGCCTGTACTGATGAAGAAGCAACAATATCTACATACAATCAGATGTTGTATGCTCAACAGGTATAATGTAGTTTAAAACGAAAATATGAAGTATCACAGTTATCAGATATTATAGTAGGTGATTATGTTTAAGCATTTTGTTTTAGAGAGCCAATGGCATTACTGATGCTACTAAAACCTCATCTACCATTACTTTTGGTGCTACACTCTTCTGTATGACGATATATTAATCCTTTTGTTACTTCATTGTATTCTACTTTAGGCTGGCTATCATCTCTGTTCTGCTGGCTGGTTGGATAACTCAAGAGTAGGATACCCAACAGCATACTCCAATCCAAATTGTGGATCAGGATTTGTTGGTATAGTGGATTATGGGGTTCGTGTCAACCTTAGTGAAACATGGGACGTTTTCTGCTACAGAGTTAAAGGTAATTACTTGTATTTCCATATTTAAGAATTTTGAAAGAAATATACAGCAGAAGTTAGTATATTTTTAATGAACAGTTGCTCATCAGAAAATTGAGGAGAAGCCATAGTTTTTTTTGGGGCTAGGGAAGGAAGATACACACACGAAAGACAGGCAGACATAGATAGATTAAAAAAAATAATGTTTAATTTATCATGAAATATATGTTTGTTTTGAAAACGATTAGAGTACATAGTACATCGGGCTAGATTATGAGTGGAGCACTATTTATCGGTCCCCCTTGCGCGTTAACACTGCTAGAAGTAAACTTTTTTCATGCGTCGGGTTGCGTGCATATTACAAGTTGAAAGTAAAAGGTTTTCGCTTATGCACACAAAAATCTGAAGTTAGAATATTGCAACAACATTAACTTATTCCCCCATAGACTTCAATGGAGTTAGAAAAATGAAAAAAAAACTGATTTTAACCAAGTGCACTAACCCGACATGAAATATTAATATTTCATATTCCAAAGTTCTTCACATAGAAGACTATGTTCTATTTATTCACAAATACCTATATATATATATATATATATATATATATATATATATATATATATATATATATATATATATAAAAACATATTCCCTTATGTGAAGAACATTGGAATGTGAAATATTTACAGTAAATACACAATTAAACACTTTATTAAAATAAATATTGCATAAATATGATTTTACATGTTTTCAGCTAGATCCAAGTGCTCTTATGTAAATACATATACACATATAAATACATAAACACATATGTACACACATATAAATATATATATATATATATATATATATATACATATACAGTACATATTTAGACATGCATATGTATGTATCTCTATGTTAAAACCCTTTGCAGCCTTTTGTTTTCTAACACCTGAGACCTCATATCTTTGAACCGTTATAACTTTTTATTGGAATTTTTTATATAATCTTATTAGATGGTGTTATGGGTGTAACTGTACTTTTAAAGGGGCATTATACACTAGATTTTGCTTTGCATAAATGTTTTGTAGATGATCCATTTATATAGCCCATACAGGGTTTTTTTTAATTTTGTTTTATAGTTTTGCTTATTTTTAAATAACATTGCTCTGATTTTCAGACTTCTAACCAAGCCCCAAAGTTTTAGGAGACTACCGACAGATACCTTCTACAGCTTGCTCCTGTTTGTGTAAAGGGTCTTTTCATATGCAAAGGAAGGGAGAGGGGGTAGGGGCTGATATTTCCCACTTGCAATGGGTGTTCCAGCTAGCTTTTTAACAGAGCAAAACTGGAAACTTCTAAGTAACTTTTTAAACGGTTTTATACTGAATTTTTAGATCAGTATCTGTGCATATTATTCTTTATAATAGTGTCAATTACTTGCAGTTATATGGAAATTGTTGTAAGCTGTCCCTTTAAATGGATTTTTGATATATTTTGTGCAATTTTTTAGTCAAGCGTAATAGTTAACCAGAGCTCTGAAGTTACACTATCCAGACGCGTGTTAAATTCAATGGAGCTTAAGCGAACGCATTTCATTTAACCTTGTAATACAAGATCTGCTTCTGAAGCGCACAAAGAACTGCGATAAACCCCTTATCGCCTGAGCAAAACAGTTAGCGTGCAACTTGTAATCTAGCCCATAAGGTTTTACTATAACTTAAATTGATGCATTTGTTAATGTTTATGTAATAAAGAATACTTATTATTATACAGATGTGAAATGCACTTGCAAAGCTGGCTACATTGGAGATGGTTACGCCTGCAATGGAAACCTGCTTCAAGTCTTGGAGTCTTTCCCTATGTTTTCAAATTTTCTATCGGTATGAAAACAACTGCATGCTATGCAATGATTAACCTTTGTCCGCTTAAATCCCATTTTGTTTCCAATTCCCTTATCTTAACATTAATTCTTCATATGTTAAACAAAAACAGGGGCGCCACATAGCCTAGTATTGACAATAGAAGAATGTGATAAATACAAATTAACAAGATACACTCACATATGGTGTATGGTGCAAATAAAGCAGGCTGGAATCTTAAGTCACCCAGCAGTCAGGCCTCCTGTGATACACCAACAGTGTGGATAGCTTTCCTCTGGAAATCTCTCTCCAAGCCGAGGTTGAGGTGAAAAAAATGATAATATATAGCAGGTTGTATGATAAAAATTCCTAATATAGATATCTGTCACAGCCACTTCCTCTTTTCTAATTCTTCATATATTACTAGAAATCAAACACAAAGGTTTCAGTTTAAAAAACGGATGAATTTACAGCATATATATATATACACACACACAATACATATATACTGCTCACCCTTTCAGCACCCTCTCACTCTCACACAGCCCGTTCTCACCCTCTCAGTCCCCTCTACCTCCAACACAGCCCCTGCTTACCCTCTCAGCCCCCTCACCCTCACACACAACCCATCCTCTCCGAGCCCCTGCTTATCCTTTCAGCCCCCTCCCTCACACACAGCCCATGCTCACTGTATCACCCGCTTCTCCCTTACACACAGCCCCTGTTCACACTTAGCCCCCTGTCCCACGCACACAGCCCCTGCACACCCTTTTAGCCATCCTCTCCCAGCCCCTGCTTACTCTTCCAGCACCCTCTCCCTCACACAAAACCTATGCTCACCCTCTAAGTCCCCTCTCCCTCACACACAGCTCTTGCTTACCATTTCAGTTTATTTCCCTCACACACAGCTCCTGCTTACTCTTTTAGCCCCCTCTCCCTCACACACAGCTCCTGCTTACTCTTTTAGCCCCCTCTCCCTCACACACAGCTCCTGCTTACCCAATCAGCCCCCTCTCCCTCACACACAGCCCATGCTCATCCTATCAGCCCTTCTACGTCACACACAGTGTCTGCTCACCCTTTCAGCCCCCTCTCCCTCACACACAACCTCTGCACCCTTTTAGCCATCCTCTCCCTCACACACAACCTCTGCACCCTTTTAGCCATCCTCTCCCTCACACAAGGTCCATATCCGAATCATGAAAGAAAACATTTGGGTTTAGTATCCCTTTAAGGGCATCCAAAAGTAAAACTTAAAAGAAGCTGTGTTTACCAGTACAGCTGTGTCTTATATCATGGGCTTTAAAAGCTAAAGCAGCCTAAGCTGCTGGAACATTTGCCAATTATACCTTAGGCCAGGGGTGGCAAACCTTTCTTGTGTGCACAAATTCACAAAAATATTTTCTAAAATTCTCTCGCTCCCATTTTTTAAAAAAAATGTAAAAGCACAGTAATAAAACATTAATATTGTTTTCTTCTTTTAAATCTATAATATGTAAAAAAGCAATTAAAGCTTTACTACTGTACCCATGTCTAGTGCACGATCATAAGGATAGACAGTTAAAACTCTATAGCTAAAACCTTGTACGTCATAGAACCGTTCTTTGGAATGAGACCACTTGACATTTTAGTCATCACAAAGTTGATGCAAAAAGGTCCGTTTCCTAACCTATTAGATACCTTGCTTAGAGTAATACTTGAGGGAGAATGCAAACGTAACTTTTCTGTTACGCAAAATTAAATGCATAGCCACGTGAGACCCTCTTGTTTAAAAGATCATTTTTAAATAACACGTTTAATGAAGTATCATATGGTTTGCTACATGTCACATGGTTATTGTGAACATTTTATTAACCAGTTCTACATAAGTTTTAGAATAAAAAGGAGGATGGAGCTGAAATGGCCATAAAAAAAACTTTACAAACCCATAAAATGTCTCTTTTTAAAAGCAAGAGACCACAGTTAAATAGAGGATGGCATGACGTGGTCACTGGAAAAAAGAAATATTTAATACAAGGATGACAAACTAGTGGCCTATGAGACACATGTACTAGCTTTTACAGCCCCTGGGGAAAAGCAGAACTAATAGTATATGCCACAGTCTGTTTGGACCCAGGAAAAAACAGAACCTACTGTGGCCAGAATTCAAAAGAGCCTGCTGGTGGGGGAACCACAGATAAAGGTACCCGGCAACCTTACTTAACTCTAGACCTGACCTGTGCCACTGGATGTTTTAGGAAATATATTGTTTGTGTGTTTAATAACAGGATATGTTTTCACATTTCATATGTATAGACATCATACTTATATAGAGCTTGATTACACAAAGCATCAGCAACATATAATTATTCCTCCTAAAAGACAGTTCTAAGTATTCCAGGTTTGAAACCTAATCAAGAACTATATGAAAGTACTGTTAAATTAGTTAATACCGCAAAAAGTGTATTGCTACATTTGAAGTATAAAATGTCCTTGCTAAGAGTGTTTCTCTTGTAAGAGATGTAAGCACCGCTAGAGGCCAAAAGTACATTCTGTTGCTTAGACTTCAAATTGCTGCAGTTGCCAAAAACAGCTATTTGATTAAATGAGGTATAAAGCACTTACAGTGGCAGTTGCTATAGCAACAATTCCGTTATCATCATTTGCTGTTGTGGGGTTTGTTTTACAGATTAATCTTTTTATATCTGACATTCTGTACATAATTATTCAGAGTGTTTAAACAGGGAAATGTCTAACATGATTTCCTTTGACAAACTATTCATTTAGATTATCCATGTGATCCAACACTTGTTAGCTTGAACATTTGTTGTCTCTATGAGAGACAATGGATTTCATTCTGTTTCACTTAATAATGTGACATGCTTTACCAACTATTTTATATTTATAAGGTCATTCTCCATATAAGTGTACAGAATCATTATCACTTTACTAGAAATAATACATATACAAGTGCTGGATGTTATAAATATGATTTCTTTTTGTTTTCAGGCAATACTGGTATACTCCAACACCTCAGCCAAAGGCCAGGAGTTTGTGAACTACCTCACTAACTTGTCTATACAAGCCACACTTTTTGCCCCAAGCAATGATGGACTGTATGAAAATAAGGTTTGATTAGGGCTCTACTCAGAATGTTTATTGTTTCTAATTTATTTTCTGTTTTACTATATCAATTCCAAAAATTATTTGACATGCTTTAGTAATTACATTTTAATTAATAAAACACACTTTATAGAAATGCATCAAGGCCCCTGGAAGGTAAAAGTTTGTAACAAAGCAAACATTAGGGAAAAAGTAAAGCTGATTATTTGCAAAAATTAAAAATTACAACTTAAAGGGACAATTTACTCTGACAAGCACTTTCATATGGGCTGGTCTCTCTCCAACTTCCACTGGGGAGTTTAATTCTGCTGCTCCTCTTGTTTTCATATCTTTTCTATTTGCAATACTAACATTTTCAGTAAGATGGTGCTTTTAACAGGCAAACGCTGCTATTGTTAAATGACAAAGGTAATGCAGCTCTTTATAAATAATTAAATACACTCCGGTAGGTAAAATGGGTAATCTAGAGCACATTAAAGGGAAGAAAATGTTACAGTACAATGGGCCTTTAAATATAGAAAAGATGCCTCAGATGTTAGTGTCTAGGTGCCAAAGGATTCTGACCTGGAAGCATCATCAAAGATGCCATGTGATTTATACATCCCAATATGTTGATTAAAGAAACTGGAGCAGGGTTTGAGGGTGAACAGTTTGAGTGACCATGAGGCACATCTGAGTGAGACAAGTTCGGTCAAGTTTTTCTCAGGGAAATGTCTGGGCAGTAGAGAGGATTTGAACAACTTAGAAGCTCTGAGAGTTGGGCCTAAATATAAACTAAGGGGATTCTTGTGGGAGTTCTAACCTAGACTGATGTCCAAAATGGCTATGTATGTGCTCTGATAAATAACTGTGCCGCCTGGTTAAAGCTAATATAGGTTTTAGGATTGACATGGAACAGGACACTCTAAACCTAGGCTTGATAATAGAGAATAAGGCTACTTTTACTTCTAATATTTGAGGACCAAAGTCTAAAACATGGATTCTAGACCTATGTGGTGCATCACAGCCTTTTACTTACAAAGCAAGTATGCATTTACTGTCTATTTACTAACCACATATACATTTTACCTCAGCATGTGTTTATTTTTTTTCTTTTGTTTATTTTATAGACACTTTCTGGGCGTGACATAGAATACCATCTGGCCAACATCAGCAATTATTTTTTTGAGGACCTCACCAATGGAACAGTCCTTCAGACCAGGATAGGAAATAAACTAACAATTTTTTTTGACAATGGATTAGATGACAAGATGTCCTCAGCTGGAAAGTCACAGGTTTGGAAAAGAACCATGATTAATGCACATATGTTTTGTAGGTTTGAAGAAGAAAAAAAATAACACAATGTAGATGTGAGACAAGCACTTTAATTTCATATGATAACACAAGGTTGAGACCTGTCGTTCATATAAAGACATAACAGGGAAGCACCAGATTTTTATTGTCTTCAAAACCATTGTACATATAAAGTTATGGAATTGTAAATATTATTTAAGGGACAATAAACTTCTAGGTACAATTACAGTCACACAGTTACTACTCACCGTGCTATTGTTTTTCCTTCTGGTCCTGAGACTCTCTTCAAAGTTATTGTCATATTTGTACCCTTAAAGTACTGGTTAGTGAGGGTTTGCATCTTCACACTAGGTGCTGTCTTCTTAGGGCCATATTATGAGTGGATCGCTAACAGTTATGTGCAAGCAATAAGGGGTTTATTGCGGGTGTTTGCACTCATCGGGTTTAAGCGCAATTGTATATTACACTGGAATGATTACCGCGTCCTCAGAGCTCCGATTAAATGTTTTGCAAAACAAAAAAGTTGTACACAACACATCAAAAATACATTACAAAGTACAATTGCGCTCATAACACCATCTAATAAAAACTATTAAAAAAATATTACAGAAAAGTTATGTATGTATGTATTTATATGTGTATACATGTATTTATGTATTGGTGAGTAGTAACTAGATTTGTGCAGCCCAGAAACATTTGGTTCATATGAATCTTTCGTAACAATTATTAAAGGAAATTAGTTTCTCCAAATATGCATTGGCTGCACTATTCGTTGTAAACTAAATACTGAATATTCGTAGAACATTTACATTCGTTATGAATGTAAGTATTCCTAAGCTACATGAAAAAGGTCGCCTTTAGTGCGCTGGAGAGCCGCGCTAATTCACTCCTCTTCTTCAAAGAGCCATGGCCGCGCAGGCTAAATCCCCGTCAGCGTGCCAGGCTAAACCTCCTATTAGTGCGGCCATGGCTCTGTGAAGAAGAGGAGTAGGTTAGCGCAGCTCTCCAGAACGCTAATGGAAAGTATTTAACCCCTTAAAGGTAATTCAAAGAAAACAAATAAATATTAAAGAATTTCGTTCGTTGTTTTATTTTATTTAAATTTCCTTGGTGCATTCATTTGAATATTTTTTTTGTTAAAACAAAGCAAATATCCATTTTTCATTAAAATTTTTAATTTGTAACAAAGCAAATGCTCATCTCTAGTAGTAACCATGTTACTGTAGTTGTGCAGTTCAATGTCCCTTTTAAACGTCAGGTATGCTTGCTGTTAACTGGTATAGTCCTGATTTCCACTTATTACGAGTATCCCTCAAACCTGTTGTGCCAAACTGTTTAGTTCAGAAGTAGACAGCATCAGATATACATCATGATAAACTGGGATAAAATTCTAGTCTTACCCAAAGAGTATAGAAGTATATTATGTATATAGTTATCTTGCTAATGATAGGATGTTATGCAAGCGACTCATTTGTTACACTATTCATCAAACTAATTTCAGGAAAATGCCTTGTTTTTAGTTCAACATTAGTATGTGTTAAATAGCTTAACCCACAATAAAACATATATATCTATTTTATTATACTTTTTTTAGAATCAGACTAGATATGTGGAAGGAAAACGTATTTTACAATGGGACCTTTTTGCTTCGAATGGAGTAATTCACATCATTTCAGAACCTTTAACAGCTCCTCCTGAACCAATAGTAAGTTTGAACATCTGAAATATGTAGCATGTGAGATGACATTTTTAAGGCAAGAGAACCCAAATCATATTTTTGCCATTATAAAAATGCTATTTTTATTATTATAAAATAAAGCTATTAAAATAGAAAAATCTACAAAAGATAAGTGGAACTACAGATTAGAATGTTGCTGTGTTATATTTGGTTCATGGAGAATAGCAAATATTGTAAAATTAAGAGGTACATTTTTGGATGTGTTTATTTATTGTGTATGTAAATGCTTTTAAAGCATTGTAGGATACATTACTCAAAGCCCATCTCTTACTTTATGAATGATTTTCTAAAGTATATTTCAGCATCCCTTCAGGTGGGTGGAGTTATTAATGCTCATTTGGAGGAGTCAGAGGCATAAGGGTGGAGTTTCATATGTTCCTTGCGTGGGGCTGGGTGGTAAGGGGGCGTGAATGGAGGCCTGGCCTTTGGTTAGATCTTCTGGCGGCATGGTTAGGTGAAAAGAAACAGTGGGAAAACGAGTCATTTTCTGCCTCCTCCTCAGCACAACAGGGTGCAAACTGAAAGACTGGGCTGGCTTTGTATCCTGGGAGTTTAGGAAGACAGTTCTACATATGTTTTTCATTAGTCTTCTGTTTAGATATACATAGAATCAAGTATCTTATTCTTGTAGTAAAAGCTCCTGTCTCTCTTTAGGAATTACAAAATCATTTATGTACCTTTTTTTTTTGTTGAGGAAATAAACTGTGAGTTTTACGCCCTATCGTATGATGTATGTGTGTGTGTGTATATATATATATATATATATTTACTTCTCTCTCATTTCTCTTTTAAACAGGCTCTGCATGCAGGACATGGAGCAGGAATATTTTTTGGCATTGTTTTTGTTGCAGGACTTGTTGCTTTAGGTATATACTGCTATAAAAAGTTCAGAAGGCAAGATTTCCGTTTCCAGAAATTTAATGAGGTAAGTGAACGTAAAGTAATAAGCTGTTGTTTCATCATTTATACATATTTACATTGCACATAATACAAGGAGGAAAATTATATTGTGTTGGGCAGAAAATGAAGTTATTAATGGATGTAAACTACTGGTGTTATGAAGTTGTATAATTCTATACAGACAGGACCTAGTAATGTGATATGGAGCAAATAACTCACAGGACGTCACTTGTGTTCTTAGCCTGGTACTGGATCATATGCCAGCACATTTTTTCATGTTTATAACCCATGTAAACATTACAATCAGTTCCTTGGCCTGTTAGCAACTCTTTATCATTGGAGTTGAAGGGACAGTCTATGCCAACATTTTTATTAGTTTAAAAGATAGATAATCCATTTATCACCCATTCCCCAGTTTTGCATAACCAACACTGTTATATTAATACACTTTTTACCTCTGTGATTATCTTGTATCTAAGGCTCTGCAGACTGCTCCCTTATCTCAGTTCTTTTGACAGACTTGCATTTTAGCCAATCAGTGCTGACTCATAAATAACTACATGGGAGTGAGCATATATAGGGCACACATAAACTATCACTGTCTACCTGCGAAAAACTGTGAAAATGCACTGAAATAAGAGGCATATTTAGGTTTAGCTTTTAACAAAGAATATAAAAAAACAGCAAATTTGATGAAAAAAATAAATTGAAAAGTTGTTTAAAATTGCATGCCCTATCTGAATCATTAAAGTTTTATATTGACTAGACTGTCCCTTTAAGCGATTAATATTTATACCTTTCTATTGTTAGAAACCAAACCATAACTCAAGAGGACTGTGTAATTTGCATCTTCATATAGGCGTGATACAAACCACATATATGACACAATATAATAATAATATATTATTATGGTGAGAAGGCTTTCACTTCATATGAAATATGAAAAAATACAATCATTTTAATCTGGTTGCAAAATTGTTAAATATTTCATCATGCACAATACAAAAAAAAAGTTTTAACTAAGAAGAAAATAAGTCAGTCTGCTTATGTTGCAGTTTGATGAAAAGAGAATTGTGTCCCAACTTGACAAACCTCCGGCCTCCAACATATCTAATCCGATGTATGAAAATTCCGCAGCATCTGCCGCACCGTCAGAGCCTGTGACTCAGCCAGCATATGATCTTTTTTCAGTAAGTATCTCTAGTAATCTAAATAAGGGATATACTACCCTCTTCATATAAAATATGATCACCTATTTAGCAGACTATACCAGAATAGATCCAGAAGACAGGAAAAAGGTAATTGCAGCATTCCGTGTTCTGCATATCAGGACAAGTAAAGGAATAATGGGAATGTAATAAAAGAGATATTAAGCTAAAAAATGATATCATGCAGAGGAAACATGTTAAATATATTTTACATGAAAAGATATAGTAAAACTGCTTAGCTTACAATTATTTTAAATTTAAATGTATCCGTGTAAGAATATAAAAAAAACTATAATGCTTTCATTAATGTTCTCTTTTTTTAAATGCAACACAAAATTACTTTTGTGTGCATTGGGCTGAAACCAGTATAAATACTTGGCCAGATTTCAAGTGGTGTGCTATTTTGCGTTCGATCAAGCGTAAACATCGCTATAAATAATGTTTTTGTGCACGTCAGGTTCGCGCATATTACAATTTGAAAATAAAAAATTTGTGTACAAGCGAAACCCAACCAAATATTGCAACCACATTAATGTATACTCCCAATAGAAGTCAATGGAGAGCGCATAAGAAAAAAAGAGCGTGCTAACCTGACAGGAATTTTTTTATTTTTTATTACAAAGTTCTTCACTTGTAATGTAATTTTTATTGTAAATATTGTAAATATATTCCTATAGATATATAGGAATAGATATCTATTTTACATAAGCATTATACACATATATATTTAATAATAAAAATGTATGTGAAGAACATTGAAATGTAAAATATGCGTAATGGGCTTTGTGTTTCGCAATTTAGGTCTAACACAGTGTCCGGTTTTTATTAATATTTTGTAATATTTTATATGTAATATTTGAATAATGTGCATTGAGGTTATCAATTCTTTATGTGTGTTAACCCAACACCGCGTTAGGCCTAAATCACAGTGTCAGGTTACATGAAGTTACTAATCTTACACTGTGTTATTGAAATATAAAATATAAAAAAGAATAATTTATTAAAATTCATTATAGATACTGTAAAAAAAAATATATATATATAGTCTATGGATTATTTAGCATTTTTTACAGTATCTATAATACATTTTAATAATAATTATAATTATTTTGAATATTTTGAATATTTTATATTTAATATTTCAATAGCGCAATGTAAGATTAGTAATTGTTCATGTGCACTTACCTGCACTGTGTTTGACCTAAATTGCGAGACCCCGAAGCACATTAGGCATATTTTACATTTCTATGTTCTTCACATATAATTTTTTTATTAGATATATATTTCTAAATATATCTGATGTTAATATATATATATACCTATATATCTATAGGAATGTATATATATACACAGGTATAGGTTTATATAGATATATATAAATATGTATTTACAATAAAATTTACATTATCGCTTAAGTTAAGAAAATTGGAATGTTAAAATGTACAGTAAATATACAGTAAAGCACAAATGCTTAAATAGATCTGTACACACATATATCTATATATACTGTGTATACATACACATATTTAGACATGTATGTATATAAACATTATAGCCCTTTGCAGTCAAACACCTTGTCATATACCATTTACCTTTTAACCCTTATAACTTTTTTCAGATAGTGTTTATATAAGTGTAATAGTAATTTTCAATGTATTAATGTTGTGTTTTATCTAACTTTTTCTTAACGCACTACCCTTTATGTGAGGGTTTCAGTTACGCTAACCCGACGAGCATAAAAAGCGATTGCACTCTAGTGATCATTTACTTTCAACTTGTAATACATGCACTATTTACAATATGTGCAAAAAATGCAAGTAAGAACGATAACGCTCGGGTGCAAAAGTTCATGCACCACATGTATTTAAGCCCACTGTGTTTAATCAATATCCTTATTATATTAAAAATACTTGGTATTATGTTGCTTATATGCTAAACTGTTGTGTTCTTTTTTTAGGACTCAGATGAACAACAACTTGTAGATTTTGGAGGCCATAGTAAATGACGAAGAATGATATAGCCAAAAAGACTTTATTACGAGTAAACTGTGGTCATACACACTATTACCAACCTTAATAAGGATGCAGCAGGATAGATGATGCAGTAGAAACATTCATGGTGAATATTTGGCTAACAAAAAAAAGCATTTGCAAGTGAGATTATGTCAAAGGTTCTAGAAGCCAAAACCATTATACCTGTGTGAATATGAATAGTACCCTTAGGCAGTGCAGTTAAAGTTTTACAATAGTATAAGCCTATGCTTATAAGATGAAGACCGTAGCCTTATTTAGGTTTGGTGGGGTTAGAGAACTTCTGAATTATATTTCTAAGTATATGGATTTGATGAAAATGTAAGGCTGGCATTCTGATAAGGTAAAAATATGCCAACAATAAGAGCGATGTAAGAAAGTATTACAGATTGTCCAACGTTTAAGACTTTCAATGCATTGCGTATGTATGAAATGGGAATACAGTTAAAGGCAATGAGGATACAGTCGTGTTTCCATTCATACACATCATGTAGTGTATATTAGGAAATAATGTTTAACAAACTATAATATAATTTACTTACTCTATAATACTCACTATGTGCTGACATGAAATGGAACATTATAAAGTCATATCTTGATCTTCTTTTTACAACGGAGCCAGGACACCTGCAAGCAGGACTGTTGAAATATTCCCAGGGGAGAATAAATATTTGTTTTCATTATTTTGTGAAACCTACAATTGATTATATCCCATGTGCAACTGATCGTCTCCTGGGTGCAACCCTCATAATAGCTAGGAGCTAAATACACTGTGAAGATGTAAATACATATATAGGTCATGTTTTTTTCATTTGTACTTTGGTGTAAATTTTCTCAAAACATAATAATGTCCTCTTATTTTGTATCAGAAGTTTGCAAAGCTGTATTTTATTCCAGCCTAATGACTTTTTAATTAGTACTAACAAGGTTTAAATGAGTTTAGTGTTTCTATTACTGCACTTTAAACACACACACTTTCTTCAATAATTTTACTTCAAATATGCTGCCTTCATCGTTAATAAAAAATGTGCTGTTGTAAAATGTCTATTTTATTTCACATGAAGCAGCTGATCTCGCAGTATGTCATGGTAGAGATTTAAGGAACAGTATAAAGAAGGGGTATAAAATAATTGGCAACACCTTTTTTCGATTTTATGTTTATGTACATGATTAGCAAAATTAAAATCATTTACTACTTTGTCTTTGTATCCTTTCTTGATATTTACCACCTTAAGTATAAGTGCATTCATGTCTTCCACTGTAAATATATATATATAAAACAGATGTGCATTCGAATATATGGATATTTGTTTAGTTTTAATGAAACTAATATCTGAATACATACATTCATTTAAAATATAATACATATATACTAACAAAATTCATTATTATATATACATTATCCTCAAAATTAGTTTTACAAGGTATAATACTTACCTATAGTGCATGGTGGCCATGCTTATCAGACCCTTCTTCAGAGTCCAGATCCACGCTAATAGGAGCATTAGTGCGGCTGGATCCCAGAGCCTGCGCTAAAGGAAAGGGTAGGCTTTGGGATCAACCGCACTTATCCTCATATTTGCGCAACCCTGTACGCTAAGATCTCCATAACTTGTGGGATATATTTACTGCCACTAGGAGGTCAAGAACCCTCATAATACCTCACACCTCCTCTCCCCACTCAATTTGTTCTTGGCCTCTGAGGAAAGAGGTTGAGAGAAGTGTACTGCAAGCAAGAATTTATTATTTTCTATCTAATCATTTATTGGGAGCTCAGACCTGACTTGAGACCCAGTCCCCTCTTCCATTTTCACTGAGGGAAGACTTCAGGATAATTTCTCCAAGATTCTCAGTGAAGCAGGGGTAAAGGAATACCTCAATAATGTCAGTACTCTTAGGGGTAAATCTTTCAGTCATAATTGCCCTCAGGCATCACGGGGACCTTGTTTCTTAGCCTCCACCTGAGGGGTTGCTGGTATATCCGCAAGTATCCTCTGTAGTATATTTACTTGCACTGGATGGGCTCTCTACTGGATCAGCATTCTGTGAGGGAGAAAGGCCTCAGCAAGCTGGTAAGATAAAGTGAAGGGAGTCCAGGTGATTCAGACACTAAACACAGCCCAGGAACTAGCCCTACTACTATCCTTTTATAGGTACTCCTTAGCCTTTACAATATCACTTTACCTATGTATTTAACACCAAAAAAGTATGGAATTCAAAGTTAAAATCCCTATTTTTTCATTGCCTTATTACCCCTTAGCAGCCCTCAGTATGATTTAGTCCTGGGTTCACTAAATTTCCTCACAGAACAAAAAGCTACACCGTTATTTGCCTTATGCAGTTAGTGATTCAGCTCATGATGGATGAGGTTAGAGTTGGGAACACAAGAGGGATTAAAGGGGGGGGGGATTCCATATAATATGTGTATGGGGTGCCTTAGCCTGAAGATCATACTGGACTTAGGCTCGAACCCCACTTTTGGCTCCCTTTCTCTCTTCCTCACCAGATCTCCAAGTGACTGAAAAATTTCTCTGATCTTGTCTCCAGTCCTTACAAGCTATCTGGGTCCAGTTTTAACCCTTTATATGTAAAGGAGGTGGATAAGTACCCTCATAGGAGCTGCTGAGGGGGGTGGATAATTAAACAAATTTAACAGCCTGGGAGGAAGTTTTAAGGTTGATTTCCACCTTAGCTAGATGCACTATTATTCCTATGGAGGACAGTTCTTTGTTTAGGCATCCAATGGATCGCAAATCTAAATCCTTGCTTAAGAAATTATTCTCGCACAACAGCATATGTGCGCTCAGTACTTTAGTCAAACAAGTCCCTTAGGTATCTCACATTCTGTCTTGGGCAGAAGAAATCTACTGCATTCTATCCGCCACTCACATTTTGGGAGTGAACAATTGGGAAGCAGAATACCTAAATCGTCAATTCATCCATCCAGGTCTCTAATTCAGGACGTGTTAAATCAATTAGTCCTGAGGTGGGATCCTCTAGAAATAGATCTCATGGCGTCCAAATTGAACAGCAAACTTCTGGTTTATTGTGCCAGGTCAAAAGATCCAAAGGCTCACATGATAGATGCTCTAGTTTGCCCTTAGAACTTTCGTCTGGCCTATCTCCTCCGTGACTGGTCCTTCTGGATAAGGACACAGAGAAGGACCAACGATTTCCTGATTAATATTTCTATCCAAAACCAATTAGGAAGAAAACCTAACTTAGAATGAATAACCGCCTTGACATCATGAAAGATAAGATAAGGCGAATCACACTACAAACTGAGAGCTCCGAGACTCAGAGCAGAAGAGATAGCAATACGAAACAAAACCTTCCAAGATAACAACTTAATATCTATGGAATGTAAAGGCTCAAACAGAGCCTGCTGCAAAACTTTAAAAACAAGGGTAAGACTCCAAGAGGGGAGCAACCGACCTAAACACAGGCCTGATACTGACCAGGGCCTGACAAAAAGATTGCACATCTGGCACATCCGCCAGACGCTTATGTAGCAAAATAGACAATGCAGCAATCTGACCCTTCGGGGTACTGACTGCAAATCCTTTTCCAGACCACCCTTGTAAAAAGGATAAAAAAGTTCTAGGAATCCTGACTCTACTCCAAGAGAAACCCTTAGACTTACACCAATAAAGATATTTACGCCATGACTTATGGCAAATCTTTCAGAACCTGGCAAGTGATCCTGAGTCATAGGCATCTAATTATCAAGCCGTCAACCACAAATACGCTGGAATTCCGCAGCGTAGTTGTGGCGAGCTTGATTCGCCTTAGTTATCAAAGCCTACAGTCCGGCAAAAGTAGAATTTTGTGACGTAACATACGATCCGCCAGTCTCAGTCCGACACAGATCGATGCTTACGTCACTACAGATGTTCCGAATGCAAATTCGGCACTATCTGACTACTTTTTTGTACTTTAGTTAACAAATGTCTACCAGGTACGCTCGGCACTATTCTGGCCCAGCGTACCTGGTTTTCAATCCGCCTTCCTGGAGGTGGTGGATGCCATAGGAATCAATGGGAGTCTGAAAGCAGCGAAAGCTCATGTTCGCTGCTGCCCATTATCCCATTGATTCCTATGGGAGAATAAAAGTTATGTTTACACCTAACACCCTAACATGTACCCCGAGTCTAAACACCCCTAATCTGCCTCCCCCTATACTGCCGCCATCTACATTATACTTATTAACCCCTAATCTGCCGCCCCGCCCCGCCACCGCTGCCACCTACATAAATGTATTAACCCCTAAACCGCCAGCCCCCCACATCGCCATAAACTAAATTAACCTATTAATCCCTAAACCTAACAACCCACTAACTGTACATTAAATATTAACTCATCCCTATCTTATAATAAATTTAAACTTACCTTTAGATTTAAATTAAACTATACTAAACTAATAATTAACCTACCCTATTATAATAAAATTACATTAAACTATATTAAACTAATAATTAACCTACCCTAACTATTATAATAAAATTACATTAAACTATATTAAATTAATAATTAATCTAACCTAACTTTTATACTAAAATTACATTAAACTACAAATTAAATTAACTATATATATTTAAACACCTAACCCTATCTAATTATTTAATTCTACACTTACAAATTACAAAGTTACAAAAAACTAAGTTACAAAAAATAACAAACACTAAGTTACAAAAAAAAATAAACACTAAGTTACAAAAAATAAAAAATAAATTATCAAAGCTTTAAACTAATTACACCTAATCTAAGGGCCCTATGAAAATAAAAAAGCCCCCCCAAAATAAAAAAACCCTAGCCTACAATAAACTACAAATGGCCCTTAAAAGGGCCTTTTGCGGGGCATTGCCCCAAAGTAATCAGCTCTTTTACCTATAAAAAAAAAAATACAAACAACCCCCCAACAGTAAAACCCACCACCCACCAACCCCCCAAATAAAACCCTAACTAAAAAAACCTAAGCTCCCCATTGCCCTGAAAAGGGCATTTGGATGGGCATTGCCTTAAAAGGGCATTTAGCTCGATTGCAGCCCAAGTCCTAATCTAAAACTAAAACCCACCCAATAAACCCTTAAATAAATCCTAACACTAACCCCAGAAGATTTACTTACAGTTTTGAAGATCCGACATCCATCCTTCAAGAAGCCGGGAGAAGTCCTCAACAAAGCGGCCGAAGTCTTCATCCAAGCCCGCAGAAGTCTTCACCCAGACGGCATCTTCTATCTTCATCCATCCGTTGCGGAGCAGTTCCATCTTCAAGACATCCGACGCGGAGCATCCTCTTCCTTCCGATGACTACCGACGAATGAAGGTTCCTTTAAATGACGTCATCCAAGATGGCGTCCCTTTCATTCTGATTGGCTGATTTATATATATATATATATATATATATGAATTATATCAGCCAATCGGAATTAAGGTTGAAAAAATCCTATTGGCTGTTGCAATCAGCCAATAGGATTGAGCTTTCATCCTATTGGCTGATTACGGTAGACCCAAATTAATCACCCTTGAGGATGGAACAAGGGAACTCCTCTCCAGATTCATTTTCCTTCCCTGGAAAAGAAGATTGGACAAGATATCTTAAAAAAGAGTTAGCTGAAAGTAAGGATGATACCTGAACCATATATTGTTCAGAGAATTTTATCAGCCAATCGGAATCTAAGGGACGCCATCTTGGATGACGTCACTTAAAGGAACCTTCATTCGTCTGTAGTCATCGGAAGGAAGAGGATGCTCCGCGTCGGATGTCTTGAAGATGGAGCCGATCCGCGTTGAATGAAGATAGAAGATGTTGTCTGGATGAAGACTTCTGCCCGGCTTGGATGAAGACTTCTCCCGGCTTCGTTGAGGACTTCGGCCCGGTTGGATGAAGACTTCTGCCTCTTCCTTGAGGATGGATGTCCGGTCTTCAGAACAGTAAGTCGATCTTCAGGGGGTTAGTGTTAGGGTTTATTAAGGGTGTATTGGGTGGGTTTTATTTTTAGGTTAGGGCTCTGGGCCGCAAAAGATCTAACTGCCCTTTTAAGGGCAATGCCCATGCAAATGCCCTTTTCAGGGCAATGGGGAGCTTAGGTTTTTTTAGTTAGTATTTTATTTGGGGGGTTGGTTGTGTGAGTGGTGGGTTTTACTGTTGGGGGGTTGTTTGTATTTTTATTTTACAGGTAAAAGAGCTGATTTCTTTGGGGCAATGCCCCGCAAAAGGCCCTTTTAAGGGCTATTGGTAGTTTAGTTTAGACTAGGGGTTTTTATTATTTTGGGGGGGCTTTCTATCTGTATCTGTATTACTATCTGTAATTTGTTTATTATTTTCTGTAATTTAGTGTTTTTTTTGTTTTGTACTTTAGCTAATTTAATTTAGGTAATTGTGTTTAATTTAGTTAATTTATTTAATTATAGTGTAGTGTTAGGTGTTAGTGTAACTTAGGTTAGGTTTTATTTTACAGGTTCTTTTGTATTTATTTTAGCTAGGTAGTTATTAAATAGTTAACTATTTACTAACTATTCTACCTAGTTAAAATAAATACAAACTTGCCTGTAAAATAAAAATAAATCCTAAGATAGCTACAATGTAACTATTAGTTATATTGTAGCTAGCTTAGGTTTTATTTTATAGGTAAGTATTTAGTTTTAAATAGGAATTATTTAGTTATTAATAGTAGGTTTTACTTAGAATTATTTTAATTATAAATAAGTTAGGGGTATTAGGGTTAGACTTAGATTTAGGGGTTAATAAATTTAATATAGTGGCGGTTGACTTTGGGGACGGCAGATTAGGGGTTAATAAGTATAATGTCGGTGGCTGTGTAGGGGGCGGCAGATTAAGGGTTAATAACATAATGTAGGTGGCGGTGGGCTCCGGGAGCAGCAGGATAGGGGTTAATACGTTTATTAGAGTGGTGGTGGGCTCCAGGAGCGGCGGTTTAGGGGTTAATAACTTTATTTAGTTGCGGCGGGGTCCGGGAGCGGCAGGATAGGGGTTAAACAGTTTAGTATAGTGTGGGTGTTTAGTGACAGTATACCAATAAGGCTGGGAAAAAGCCCAAGAGCAGCGAGATCGATGACTGTCAGTTAACAACAGTCCGCTGCTCATCGCCCCGTACTTGGTGCGCAGCTTTTTGACAGCTTTTTTGAGAATGTATTCAGGTCCACGGCAGCGAAGTTAGGCGGTCTTAGGCGAGCGTATTGGTGCCGTTGAATGCAAGTAAGTTGACTGCTTGATATGTAGATGCCATAGTCTCAATGACCGACTCAGAAAAAATCACACCTAGACAAAACTAAGCGTTCAATCTCCAAGCAGTCAGCTTCAGAGATTTTGGATGAAGAAAGGGATCAAGAATCAGAAGTCCTTCCTCAGAGGCAGTCTCCCATGTGGAGACAACATTTCCCCTAGTTCTGCATACCAGATCCTGCGAGGCCACACATGGGCTATTAAAAACACCACCGCTCTCTACAGAGAATATGAGCAATAACTTGTGGAAAGAAAATAGAGTAAAGAGGCATGCAAGAGTGAAATCCGAGAAAAAATGCCAGAACGTCTATCAGGACGGTCTGCGGATCACATGACCGTGAACCGTACCTTTGAAACTTGGCATCCTGTCGAAACGCCCACAGAAGCCAACTACGGAACCCCCATGTGAGGGTTCATCTAGAGAACACCTCCGAATGGAGACGTTCACTCCCTGGGATGATATGTCTGTTCAGAACCACCCCTGGAAAATGGATCGACAACAATTGAGAGCTTCCTCCCACTGAACAATCCAATCACCTCCTACATGGCTAAGGAACCCCTAGTTCCTCCCTCGTGGTGCATTTTCCGACTGGAACAAGCTAGAGACGACTGAGGCCAAGCCATCAGAGCATTGCGAATCACTCTCAACTCCAAGATTTTAAAGAGGAGAGCAGACACTTCTGAGTCCATAATCCCCTTTTAGACAGATCTGAAAGTTCTCCATGTCATGGAAAATAGCAAAATGGATGATGTCCATGGATTACCATCAGACCAATTCCCTCCAAACACAGAGTCACTGAAAAGTGAAGAAAAATCAACTGCAGCTAAATCCAAAATCCCAACCTCCTGGTTGTAAAATGGCTAAGCTATCCACCGGCCACTAGAGCTTGCTGATGGCCGGACAGTAGACTGCAGAAAGGGAATCCTTGATTATCTGACCTCTGTTAGACATCTTCTCCTAGATAGAGAATCTAATAAAGGTTCCAGCATACCGCACCTGGTGTTCCCAGGCGGTCTCCCATCCAAGTACTGACCAGGCCTGACCCTGCATAACTTCTGAGATCAGAAGGAATCTGGTGCATTCAGGGTATTGTGGCGGTAGACCCAAATTAATCACCCTTGAGGATGGAACAAGGGAACTCCTCTGCAGATTCATTTTCCTTCCCTGGAAAAGAAGATTGGACAAGATATCTTAAAAAAGAGTTAGCTGAAAGTAAGGATGATACCTGAACCATATATTGTTCAGAGAAACACCCTTACCATAACCCAAGACCTAAAAGTCCGTCTAGGATGACAAAAACTCAGGAAAATTGAGAAGATCCCGATCAAGGGAACAATAATTCTCTCAGGTCTATGATCGTTATGAACAGGCTCTATTAATCAAAGGAGAAAGGATCTACTTTGAAGGACAGATCTGAGCTACTTGAGGTAATCACCTAGATTCCGTTCCCAAACTGGGACTGGAACTATCACTTCCCAGAGATGAAGACCCTGAACCCAGTTCAAGGAAGCCTCTCATCCTGCTTGAATTGCAGATACTCTAGAAAGAGAAATCTGCCCCTGGGAGGAAATCTCAGATTGCACTCGAAAAAGGCATGACTGACCCTGCAGAAAGCGGAAAAAGAAACTTTCCTTTAAGCAAGAAAGAAAGCAGCATGGCTCCAAGGCAACCTCTGGAATCAATAATGAACTCACGAGTGAACACTCCTGAAAAGCCAGCTGAAGTGGAGAGGTGCACACCACAAGGAGGACGAGTCAGTCTGGTAAATCACAGAAAAACAGAAGAGGCAGCACACTTGATCTCGCAAACAAAACGGAACTTTATTCCAGGATTGAGATTGTTAAACAAACATACCAACACCAGGAGGCAAAAGGGGCATGTCCTTACGCGTTTCGTGCCGTGCAGCACTTAGTCCTATGACTCTTCTGTTCTTCTGAAACTTTCCTTTAATCTTACTCTCTTGACGAGTGGTAGAAAATACTTTTTTCACCCTTAAGTCAGAGGAGAATTCTGCTAGACCAAGTCCAAACAATGTCTCTTCCTTAAAAGGAGATGCCAGAAGCATGGATTTGGAGGAAACATAAGGTATTGAATCTGCAACTGCAGAACTATAAAGCCTAGGCTGTACCACTAAACCACAGGTAGGCTTCTCAGCTGATCATAGATTTCAGCCTCAATGCCCGGCGGCCAGTACAGCAAGTCCAATAAGACAAGACATTGCTCTAAATAAACAATTAAACCTCCAGCTTCTTATCCATGGATCCGTAAAGGAGCAGCTACCCTTCATAGGAATCAAAAGTTCTCTGAGCCATAGTAGAAAAGCTCCCTTCCACCTAGGGCACCGAGCACTTTAATGGAGACAGCAACAGGAAAATCCTTTAAAGGACGGGAGACAGGGAGAAAGGTATCCCTAGCTTCTCCTACACCTGTGAAAATTTCAATAGGACTTCTATAACATTTCCTCAAAGGAAGAAACATCATAGAAATTATCAGGTTTACAAAACTTCCAAGGGTTGACAACGACAGGGATATCAATGTCGTCTAAGTAGCTAAAAACTCCTATAACAATACACAAGGTGTGCAAGCATACATCTGAAGGATATGAATTCAGCATCAGATGAAAGAAATATACCATCCAAATCTGAAATTTCACCCTCAGAAACTACCGGCAAATCTTTAGGATAGAGGATGACCTGCATAGCAGAAAATGGAGCAGAAACCTTACATCTGAACTTCAAATGTCCTCTCGCATTTTCCCTGTAGGTAAGAAAAAAAACAGATAAAGTTGCAGCTACCGCAGAGGATACCTGAACTGCAAATCTGTAGGCAAATACACTCCTCCAGGAGATAGAGAGGAACCACAGGGCACTGCATGTGACACCATAGAGACTTGGGACATTTAAGGAGAAAGCTTTGGCATAGCCTGAACAGCATCATCCTGGGAGAGCTTGAAAAGATCAGAGGGCAGCAACCTACATGTGATATCCATAGCTATACATGCAATACAGAAAGTTGAAAAAATATCTGCTATATGAGAAACAGATGTGTTATTCTTTTAAAAAAAACAAACACATTTTCTCAAAAGTCACATGTGCGTGCTCCTATTAGCCTAAAGTTTTACTCTTTAACAAAGGATACCAAGAAAGCAAAGCAAATTTGATAATAGACGTAAATTGCAGAGTTATTTAAAATTGCATGCTCTATCCAACCCGTTTAAGTTTAATTTTGGCTTTGCTGTACCTTTCAGATTTTAAGTTTGTGGCCAAAACACTAATTCCACCAGCTGTTTAAAGAAATGTTTTTGGAGGGGTACAGTGCACAAATGTACATCTCTTTACTCTGGTGATATTACACGTTGTATAATCACATTCCAATATGAGAAGAAAACTTTGTAATGGAAAAATAAATAAAGCAAAGATAATTCATAAAATGAATTGACTGTTTAAAAACTATATATCTAGGGCCCCATCCGATATGCAGTGTCACCCGCAAAAGCCGGCGACGCCAGTTTTTGCACGGGTTTGGTATCCTATATACAGCGCCGCATATAAATGTGGCACGTATATTTCACCCGTCGGACGTAGTTTTTTTTACCCTTAGACTAACATATAAAAGACGCGCAATTTGGTATCCAATATCCAGCGCAAGGCCTTACATGCTGAAAATTGAGAAATCTTACTCCATTTTCACCTTGCCATAAAATGCAGCCGTAGCAGGCCTTGCGCTTAGTATGGGAGCACCGTAACTCCCTAAAATGCCTGCAAAAAACCCCTAACACCTAACGCATGCGCAATGTCTACCTGTCAACCGCAATCCCCCACCGCAATACCTAATAAAGTATATTAACCCCTAAACCGCCGCTCCCGGACCCCGCCGCACCTAAATAAAGTGTTTAACCCCTAAACCGCCGCTCCCGGACCCAGCCGCCCCTACATTAAATTTATTAACCCCTAATCTGACCCCCGTACACCGCCGCCACCTACATTAAATATAGTAACCCCTAATCTGACCCCCCTACACCGCTGCCACCTACATTAAATATAGTAACACCTAATCTGACCCCCCTACACCGCCGCCACCTACATTAAATGTATTACCCCCTAAACCTAAATCTAAAAAAACCTAACACTACCCCATTGAAGATCACCCTACCTTGAGCCAGGCCGAAGTCTTCATCCGATCCGGACACAAGTGGTCCTCCAGTCGGTCAGAAGTCTTCATCCGATCGGGGCAGAAGAGGTCCTCCATCCGGCAGAAATCTTCATCCAAGCTGCATCTTCTATCTTCATCCTTCCGGCGAGGAGCAGCTCCATCTTTAAGACCTCCGGCGCAGAGCATCCTTCCTGCACGACGACTACCGGACGAATGGCTGCTCCTTTAAATGACATCATCCAAGATGGCGTCCCTCGAATTCCGATTGGCTGATAGGATTCTATCAGCCAATCGGAATTAAGGTAGGAAAAATCTGATTGGTTGATATAATCAGCCAATCGGATTGAAGTTCAATCCGATTGGCTGATTGTATCAGCCAATAGAATGCAAGGTCAATTCTATTGGCTGATCCAATCAGCCAATCGGATTGAACTTCAATCCGATTGGCTGATTAAATCAACCAATCAGATTTTTCCTACCTTAATTGCGATTGGCTGATAGAATCCTATCAGCCAATCGGAATTCGAGGGACGCCATCTTGGATGACGTCATTTAAAGGACAAGCCATTCGTCGGGTAGTCGTCGTGCAGGAAGGATGCTCCGCGCCGGAGGTCTTCAAGATGGAGTCACTCCTCGCCGGAAGGATGAAGATAGAAGATGCCGGATGGAGGACCACTTCTGCCCCGATCGGATGAAGACTTTTGCCCGGCTGGAGGACCACTTGTGCCCAGATCGGATGAAGACTTCGGCCCGGCTGGGTGAAGACGGCTCAAGGTAGGGTGATCTTCAATGGGGTAGTGTTAGATTTTTTTAAGGGGGGATCGGGTGGGTTTTAGAGTAGGGGTGTGTGGGTGGTGGGTTGTAATGTTGGGGGGGGATTGTTTTTTTTTTTACAAGTAAAAGAGCTGATTACTTTGGAGCAATGCCTCGCAAAAGGCCCTTTTAAGGGCTATTTGTAATTTAGTTTAGGGTAGGGCATTTTATTATTTTTGGGGGCTTTTTTATTTTATTAGGGGGCTTAGATTAGGTGTAATTAGATTAAACTTCTTGTAATATTTTTTTATTTTTTGTAATTTAGTGGGGGGGTTTGTACTATAGTTTAGTTTATTTAATTGTATTTTATTTTAGATAATTGTAGTTAATTTATTTAATTAAATTTATTAATAGTGTAGTGTTAGGTGTATTTGTAACTTAGGTTAGGATTTATTTTACAGGTAATTTTGTAATTATTTTAACTAGGTAGCTATTAAATAGCCAATAACTATTTAATAGCTATTGTACCTAGTTAAAATAAATACAAAGTTGCCTGTAAAATAAAAATAAATCCTAAAATAGCTACAATGTAATTATTAATTATATTGTAGCTATCTTAGGGTTTATTTTATAGGTAAGTATTTAGTTTTAAAAAGGAATAATTTAGTTAATAATAGTTATATTATTTAGATTTATTTAAATAATAATTAAGTTAGGGGGGTGTTAGGGTTAGACTTAGGTTTAGGTGTTACTATATTTAATGTAGGTGGCGGCGTGTAGGGGGGTCAGATTAGGTGTTACTATATTTAATGTAGGTGGCGGCGGTGTAGGGGGGTCAGATTAGAGGTTTCTAGATTTAATGTAGGTGGCGGCGGTGTAGGGGGGGTCAGATTAGAGGTTACTAGATTTAATGTAGGTGGCGGCGGTGTAGGGGGGTCAGATTAGGGGTTACTATATTTAATGTAGGTGGCGGCGTGTAGGGGGGTCAGATTAGAGGTTACTATATTTAATGTAGGTGGTGGCGGTGTAGGGGGGGTCAGATTAGAGGTTACTATATTTAATGTAGGTGGCGGCGGTGTAGGGGGGTCAGATTAGGGGTTACTATATTTAATGTAGATGGCGGCGGTGTAGGGGGGTCAGATTAGGGGTCACTATATTTAATGTAGGTGGCGGCGGTGTAGGGGTCAGATTAGGGGTTAATAAATTTAATGTAGGTGGCGGCGGGGTCCGGGAGCGGCGGTTTAAGGGTTAAACACTTTATTTAGGTGCGGCAGGATCCGGGAGCGGCAGTTTAGGGGTTAATACATATAATGTAGGTGGCGGTGGGCTCCGGGAGCGGCGGTTTAGGGGTTAATACTAGGATAGGTTTATTGCGGTGTGGGCTATGGCAGTTTAGGGGTTAATAATTAGGCTTATTGCGTTGGTGGGGGTTGTCGGTCTAGGGGTTAATACATTTATTATTAGGAGTGAGAGGGGGGATTGCGGATATAGGGGTATACGTGTCGGGCTTAATTTTGGGAGTCAGGTTAGACAGTTACGGGAGATTTAATATTTTAGTTAGTCTTCTTAGGCGCAGGCAGTTTCTAAAGTGCCGTAAGTCACTGGCGACTCCAGAAATTTGTAGTTTCGCTCATTTCTGGACATCGCTAGTTTATCCGATTTACGGCACTTTAGCAACTGCCGGCGGGGTATATGTAATACCCCGATGTGCGAGGTGAAACTACGGGGGGCACAGGTTCCCTCGCTTGCGCCGAAAACTACGCTGTATATCGGATCGCGCCCCTGATCATTGTTGTATGTACGATCCTTATTGACTTCTGCAAAGTCAAACTGCAAAGTTCTGACTTTACAATTTGGGGATTAACATTACTGGACTAAAGCTATGAACATGGCCGAATACATATATTGGTCAGTATGATTGTGTTTGCTTATGTCTATGTGTCTTCATATGTGGCTGTTTGTGTGTATGTGTCTACAGTGGGGCAAAAAAGTATTTAGTCAGCCACCAATTGTGCAAGTTCTCCCACTTAAGAAGATGAGAGAGGCCTGTAATTTTCATCATAGGTATACCTCAACTATGAGAGACAAAATGTGGAAACAAATCCAGACAATCACATTGTCTGATTGGACAGAATTTATTTGCAAATTATGGTGGAAAATAAGTATTTGGTCTATATCAAAAGTTCATCTCAATACTTTGTTATATATCCTTTGTTGGCAATGACAGAGGTCAAACGTTTTCTGTAAGTCTTCACAAGGTTGTCACACACTGTTGCTGGTATGTTGGCCCATTCCTGCATGCAGATCTCCTCTAGAGCAGTGATGTTTTGGGGCTGTTGCTGGGCAACACGGACTTTCAACTCCCTCCAAAGGTTTTCTATGGGGTTGAGATCTGGAGACTGGCTAGGCTATTCCAGGACCTTGAAATGCTTCTTACGAAGCCACTCCGTTACCCGGGCGGTGTGTTTGGGATCATTGTCATGCTGAAAGACCCAGCCATGTTTCATCTTCAATGCCATTGCTGATAGGTTTGCACTCAAAATCTCATGATACATGGCCCCATTCATTCTTTCATGTACACGGATCAGTCGTCCTGTTCCCTTTGCAGAGAAACAGCCCCAAAGCATGATGTTGCCACCGCCATCCTTCACAGTAGGTATGGTGTTCTTTGCTTGAAACTCAGCATTCTCTCTCCTCCAAACACGACGAGTTGTGTTTCTACCAAACAGTTCTACTTTGGTTTCATCTGACCATATGACATTCTCCCAATCCGCTTCTGGATCATTAAAATGCTCTCTAGCATACTTCAGACGGGCCCGGACATGTACTGGGTTAAGCAGGGGGACACTGCAGGATCTGAGTCCCTGGAGGCGTAGTGTATTACTGATGGTAGCCTTTGTTACGTTGGTCCCAGCTCTCTGCAGGTCATTCACTAGGTCCCCCCATGTGGTTCTGGGATGTTTGCGCACCGTTCTTGTGATCATTTTGACCCCACGGGGTGAGATCTTGCGTGGAGCCCCAGATCGAGGGAGATTATCAGTGGTCTTGTATGTCTTCCATTTTCTAATTATTGCTTCCACAGTTGATTTCTTCACACCAAGCTGCTTGCCTATTGCAGATTCAGTCTTCCCAGCCTGGTGCAGGTCTACAATTTTGTTTCTGGTGTCCTTCGACAGCTCTTTGGTCTTCACCATAGTGGAGTTTGGAGTGTAACTGTTTGAGGTTGTGGACAGGTGTCTTTTTATACTGATTTTTTTTTTTTTTTACATATTTTTTAAGTCCTAGTAACTACCTTATATTCATTTTTTATTATTTATCAACATTTTTTCATTATGATTAATTAGGAAATATGGAACTAATATTGTTATTTGGAATTATTAGTTTCTGTAATTTTAATTTTAATTTTGATTTATATAAATCAATTATAAGGCACATACACACTGAGAAGTCTATTCACATTCACACTTATATAATTTTCACATTTTTTTAAAAAAAATATTTTTTCACAATATGATAAATTTGAATTTTTTTTGAATGTATGACATATATATTTACTTGTGTTAATCTAGTAAGTTCTAGATATTTATTCAGATAAGCTTTTTATAAGAATGGTTGCACTGTTTTTGATATATCACTAAAGGGTTAATAACGTCAATTAAACCTCTGCCTATAAATTGTTCACACACATACATCTCTCTGACGAAGTGTGTTTGCTCACACGAAACGCGTAAGAGGCCTTGTTCTCTGCACATGTTTGGGGCACATTGTTTTTGTACTGTCTCACAGCAATAAACTGGATTCCTAAACTGCCGTTACCTGGTGTCTGCCTCTTCTGTTGTTCTTTTATACTGATAACAAGTTCAAACATGTGCCATTAATACAGGTAATGAGTGTAGGACAGAGGAGCCTCTTAAAGAAGAAGATACAAGTCTGTGAGAGCCAGAAATCTTGCTTGTTTGTAGGTGACCAAATACTTATTTTCCACCATAATATGCAAATAAATTCTTTCCAAATCAGACAATGTGATTGTCTGGATTTGTTTCCACATTTTGTCTCTCATAGTTGAGGTATACCTATGATGAAAATGACAAGCCTCTCTCATCTTCTTAAAGGGATGGTAAACTCTCCCCTTTTTAACCCTTTAAGGACACAGCTTTCAGTTTGCTCAATTGTTTTATGACGGAAAAATTCCGTCATATGTCCTTAAGAGGTTAAAATCAGATCTGGAATGTAAGCGCTATTTTAGATGAAGTTTAATTCATTAGCTGTAATAAAGATGCAGTATAACTTACTTTTTAATATAGATATGAAATTCAAATACTGCATGCTCCTCCGCCCACTTCAAAAGTAAAATTTTCTGTGAGCTAACAGATTGAATTGTTGTCCAATCAGCGCTCTCCCCATATGACACTTTTGTTGTAGCTAGAGCATTGATTGGAGAGTAATTCAATCATTTAGCTGACAGGAAAATTGACTTTTGAAGAGGGTGGTGTAACGTGGGGTATTTGAATTTCATATCTATATTAATAACTAAGTTATAGCGCATCTTCATTACACATGATGAATAAAACCCCATCTAAAATAGCGCTTACATTCCAGATCTGATTTTAAAAAGGGGAGAGTTTACCATCACTTTAAGTGGGAGAACTTGCACAATTGGTGGCTGACTAAATACTTTTTTGTCCCACTGTATATGTGTTTGAATGTGTCAGTGTATCTGTCTGGGTACAAGTATATGTGTCTCTGTATATTTGTTTCAATGAATAGGTGTAACATTTTATTTAATCTGTTTTTCACCTTTCTATATATAACAATATAAGTTTCAAATATTTCTTGTACGTACGAGAGGCTGTGATGACAGTGCTATACGTTTCTTTAATGTTCTGGGTTTGTTTAAAACCAGACAGCTTCCACTGACCTCTTTATAAATGGTAATATTTTACTTAAAGGGACATTAAAGTGCAAAAAGAAAATGCTGTAATGTATTTTATTATTGCACTGTTGCTTGCATATAAGTATAGGGTTGATGACCATCCTTTAAAAATGCTACAAATCTACAAAACTCCTCATAGGCCTTAAAGGGACAATATACACTAAAAGGATTTATTCTTTAATCCAGTCAATGTATGTAATTTAGTTCACCCTGATTATTTTTGCAATTAGTATATATTTTATAAAATATTTAAAGTCCAATTAAATCCCCCAGCCAAGCCCCACATGCTCTTGCTCACTGTCTCAGCATTGGGCTTAGAATTGCTCTAACTTTTACTATGCATGTGCAGATTGATATGAGAGTTCCAGTAAATCTTTTTACTGATGTCCAAAACTTTTTTTATTCCTTAGGAATCCTAATCCAATATGCACGTGGCAAGGGTTAATGACCATGTTCTTATATCAAATAAATGCTGGGCAGATGGGTCAGAACAAGCTATCTTGTGTGACACAGTGGCTGTGAATAGCACCCACACCCGGTAGCCCAATTTATGGGACATGCAGGAATGAGAGCAATATCCCTGTTTGAAAGTCTGGAGGTAGGAGGGAGTGCAGGCCTGACATGGCACCATGGCAAGGAGTGGTGAAAGTACCACTACGGCAGGGGCAGAGCAAGGGGCAGTATAGCAGATAGGAGGACAAGGGCACTATAGAAGGTACTCAATTTTAGTGTCTGAATCTTTATTTTTAGTGAAACTGCATGTCACTAACTAAAAGCAGCTTCTTCAAAAAAAAGTTAAAAATTAACACTGAATGCTTAAAGTTCTGAAGTATAAATTATATTTAATAACATCTCAGACAGAAGAACAAAAGTATCAATTAAGACTAAATGGTATCAGCAATGTCCTAAAAATAAGTTTATAAAGTGCTTCAAAGGGAAATTCCAGTAAGTAGTCCAGTGAGTTTCAAAGTTCAGGCATCTATAATAAAAACAAATGTGCTAAAATGGTGAAGTGCGCCAAGAAAAATAAACCTAGCACTAAAAGGGATCTGCTTAAATGGACGTCTACTCCAGAATTTTTTTATTTAAAAAGAAAAGATAATCCCTTTATTACCCATTTCCCAGTTTTGCACAACCAACACGGTTATATTAATATACTTTTTACCTCTGTGATTACCTTGTATCTAAGCCTCTGCAGACTGACTCCTTATTTCAGTCTCATATGTGCTCTTACTACAGGGCATTGTTACTTTAGCTTAAAGGGGCACTGTACCCAAATTTTTTCTTTCATGATTCAGATAGAGCATGCGATTTTAAGCAACTTTCTAATTTACTCCTATTATCACATTTTCTTCATTCTCTTGGTATCTTTATTTGAAATGCAAGAATCTAAGTTTATATGCCGGCCCATTTTTTATGAACTACTTGGGTTGTCCTTGCTGATTGGACAGAACCAATAACCAAGTGCTGTCCATGGTTCTGAACCACATATTGGCTGGCTCCTTAGCTTAGATGCCTTCTTTTTCAAATAAAGAAAGCAAGAGAACGAAGAAAAATTGATAATAGGAGTAAATTAGAACGTTGCTTAAAATTGCATGCTCTATATGAATCACAAAAGAAAAAAAATGGGTTCAGTGTCCCTTTAACTGTCTCTAGTGGAGATAATCAGCTTTCATCCTACCGGACCGGAAACTGACTGGTTAGACGACAGATCTACTGACCATGTAAATCCCCCATTATTATTTCCCTATTTAAGGATATCCCCAATTTCAAATCCTAGACAGGGTTTTTTCCTGCGCTGTCTAGTACCCAGACTATCCGCTATATTGAAAAAATCCTGTATTTCTACAGAACTATACCCAAAATTTAAGGAGTATATACACTCTGCTATCTGCTATTTCTGAGTTGATGCTTGTCATGTCTGCTCCAGGAAATCCCGGACACATGCATGCGGCTGAAAGTGATTGTTCCCTCATCAGGGCTCTCCCTATCGAGTGACCTGTCTACCCATCCTCAGAAAAGGAATCCTCTGACTCTAAAGCTCATGATCTAAAGAGAGGTACTTTATTCAGAGATTCAGAACCCTATTCCCTAAAACTATAGGGTAGGACATGTCTTAATTTCAGACTAGAGCACATTCATGTGTTAGTGCAGGAAGTGTTAAAGGCTTTAGAAGTGGAGGATTCTCCCACTCCTGACAAACCAGCTCCTGAAAAACAGAATTTATGTTTACCTGATAAATTACTTTCTCCAACGGTGTGTCCGGTCCACGGCGTCATCCTTACTTGTGGGATATTCTCTTCCCCAACAGGAAATGGCAAAGAGCCCAGCAAAGCTGGTCACATGATCCCTCCTAGGCTCCGCCTACCCCAGTCATTCGACCGACGTTAAGGAGGAATATTTGCATAGGAGAAACCATATGGTACCGTGGTGACTGTAGTTAAAGAAAATAAATTATCAGACCTGATTAAAAAAACCAGGGCGGGCCGTGGACCGGACACACCGTTGGAGAAAGTAATTTATCAGGTAAACATAAATTCTGTTTTCTCCAACATAGGTGTGTCCGGTCCACGGCGTCATCCTTACTTGTGGGAACCAATACCAAAGCTTTAGGACACGGATGAAGGGAGGGAGCAAATCAGGTCACCTAAATGGAAGGCACCACGGTTTGCAAAACCTTTCTCCCAAAAATAGCCTCAGAAGAAGCAAAAGTATCAAACTTGTAAAATTTGGTAAAAGTGTGCAGTGAAGACCAAGTCGCTGCCCTACATATCTGATCAACAGAAGCCTCGTTCTTGAAGGCCCATGTGGAAGCCACAGCCCTAGTGGAATGAGCTGTGATTCTTTCGGGAGGCTGCCGTCCGGCAGTCTCGTAAGCCAATCTGATGATGCTTTTAATCCAAAAAGAGAGAGAGGTAGAAGTTGCTTTTTGACCTCTCCTTTTACCGGAATAAACAACAAACAAGGAAGATGTTTGTCTAAAATCCTTTGTAGCATCTAAATAGAATTTTAGAGCGCGAACAACATCCAAATTGTGCAACAAACGTTCCTTCTTTGAAACTGGTTTCGGACACAGAGAAGGTACGATAATCTCCTGGTTAATGTTTTTGTTAGAAACAACTTTTGGAAGAAAACCAGGTTTAGTACGTAAAACCACCTTATCTGCATGGAACACCAGATAAGGAGGAGAACACTGCAGAGCAGATAATTCTGAAACTCTTCTAGCAGAAGAAATTGCAACTAAAAACAAAACTTTCCAAGATAATAACTTAATATCAACGGAATGTAAGGGTTCAAACGGAACCCCCTGAAGAACTGAAAGAACTAAATTGAGACTCCAAGGAGGAGTCAAAGGTTTGTAAACAGGCTTAATTCTAACCAGAGCCTGAACAAAGGCTTGAACATCTGGCACAGCTGCCAGCTTTTTGTGAAGTAACACAGACAAGGCAGAAATCTGTCCCTTCAGGGAACTTGCAGATAATCCTTTTTCCAATCCTTCTTGAAGGAAGGATAGAATCTTAGGAATCTTAACCTTGTCCCAAGGGAATCCTTTAGATTCACACCAACAGATATATTTTTTCCAAATTTTGTGGTAAATCTTTCTAGTTACAGGCTTTCTGGCCTGAACAAGAGTATCGATAACAGAATCTGAGAACCCTCGCTTCGATAAGATCAAGCGTTCAATCTCCAAGCAGTCAGCTGGAGTGAAACCAGGTTCGGATGTTCGAACGGACCCTGAACAAGAAGGTCTCGTCTCAAAGGTAGCTTCCAAGGTGGAGCCGATGACATATTCACCAGATCTGCATACCAAGTCCTGCGTGGCCACACAGGAGCTATCAAGATCACCGACGCCCTCTCCTGATTGATCCTGGCTACCAGCCTGGGGATGAGAGGAAACGGCGGGAACACATAAGCTAGTTTGAAGGTCCAAGGTGCTACTAGTGCATCCACTAGAGCCGCCTTGGGATCCCTGGATCTGGACCCGTAGCAAGGAACTTTGAAGTTCTGACGAGAGGCCATCAGATCCATGTCTGGAATGCCCCACAGCTGAGTGACTTGGGCAAAGATTTCCGGATGGAGTTCCCACTCCCCCGGATGCAATGTCTGACGACTCAGAAAATCCGCTTCCCAATTTTCCACTCCTGGGATGTGGATAGCAGACAGGTGGCAGGAGTGAGACTCCGCCCATAGAATGATTTTGGTCACTTCTTCCATCGCTAGGGAACTCCTTGTTCCCCCCTGATGGTTGATGTACGCAACAGTTGTCATGTTGTCTGATTGAAACCGTATGAACTTGGCCCTCGCAAGCTGAGGCCAAGCCTTGAGAGCATTGAATATCGCTCTCAGTTCCAGAATATTTATCGGTAGAAGAGATTCTTCCCGAGACCAAAGACCCTGAGCCTTCAGGGATCCCCAGACCGCGCCCCAGCCCATCAGACTGGCGTCGGTCGTGACAATGACCCACTCTGGTCTGCGGAATGTCATCCCTTGTGACAGGTTGTCCAGGGACAGCCACCAACGGAGTGAGTCTCTGGTCCTCTGATTTACTTGTATCTTCGGAGACAAGTCTGTATAATCCCCATTCCACTGACTGAGCATGCACAGTTGTAATGGTCTTAGATGAATGCGCGCAAAAGGAACTATGTCCATTGCCGCTACCATCAACCCGATCACTTCCATGCACTGAGCTATGGAAGGAAGAGGAACGGAATGAAGTATCCGACAAGAGTCTAGAAGTTTTGTTTTTCTGGCCTCTGTCAGAAATATCCTCATTTCTAAGGAGTCTATTATTGTTCCCAAGAATGGAACCCTTGTTGACGGAGATAGAGAACTCTTTTCCACGTTCACTTTCCATCCGTGAGATCTGAGAAAGGCCAGGACAATGTCCGTGTGAGCCTTTGCTTGAGGAAGGGACGACGCTTGAATCAGAATGTCGTCCAAGTAAGGTACTACAGCAATGCCCCTTGGTCTTAGCACAGCTAGAAGGGACCCTAGTACCTTTGTGAAAATCCTTGGAGCAGTGGCTAATCCGAAAGGAAGCGCCACGAACTGGTAATGCTTGTCCAGGAATGCGAACCTTAGGAACCGATGATGTTCCTTGTGGATAGGAATATGTAGATACGCATCCTTTAAATCCACCGTGGTCATGAATTGACCTTCCTGGATGGAAGGAAGAATAGTTCGAATGGTTTCCATCTTGAACGATGGAACCTTGAGAAACTTGTTTAAGATCTTGAGATCTAAGATTGGTCTGAACGTTCCCTCTTTTTTGGGAACTATAAACAGATTGGAGTAGAACCCCATCCCTTGTTCTCTTAATGGAACAGGATGAATCACTCCCATTTTTAACAGGTCTTCTACACAATGTAAGAATGCCTGTCTTTTTATGTGGTCTGAAGACAACTGAGACCTGTGGAACCTCCCCCTTGGGGGAAGCCCCTTGAATTCCAGAAGATAACCTTGGGAGACTATTTCTAGCGCCCAAGGATCCAGAACATCTCTTGCCCAAGCCTGAGCGAAGAGAGAGAGTCTGCCCCCCACCAGATCCGGTCCCGGATCGGGGGCCAACATTTCATGCTGTCTTGGTAGCAGTGGCAGGTTTCTTGGCCTGCTTTCCCTTGTTCCAGCCTTGCATTGGTCTCCAAGCTGGCTTGGCTTGAGAAGTATTACCCTCTTGCTTAGAGGACGTAGCACTTTGGGCTGGTCCGTTTCTACGAAAGGGACGAAAATTATGTTTATTTTTTGCCTTGAAAGGCCGATCCTGAGGAAGGGCGTGGCCCTTACCCCCAGTGATATCAGAGATAATCTCTTTCAAGTCAGGGCCAAACAGCGTTTTCCCCTTGAAAGGAATGTTAAGTAGCTTGTTCTTGGAAGACGCATCAGCCGACCAAGATTTCAACCAAAGCGCTCTGCGCGCCACAATAGCAAACCCAGAATTCTTAGCCGCTAACCTAGCCAATTGCAAAGTGGCGTCTAGGGTAAAAGAATTAGCCAATTTGAGAGCATTGATTCTGTCCATAATCTCCTCATAAGGAGGAGAATCACTATCGACCGCCTTTATCAGCTCATCGAACCAGAAACATGCGGCTGTAGCGACAGGGACAATGCATGAAATTGGTTGTAGAAGGTAACCCTGCTGAACAAACATCTTTTTAAGCAAACCTTCTAATTTTTATCCATAGGATCTTTGAAAGCACAACTATCCTCTATGGGTATAGTGGTGCGTTTGTTTAAAGTGGAAACCGCTCCCTCGACCTTGGGGACTGTCTGCCATAAGTCCTTTCTGGGGTCGACCATAGGAAACAATTTTTTAAATATGGGGGGAGGGACGAAAGGAATACCGGGCCTTTCCCATTCTTTATTAACAATGTCCGCCACCCGCTTGGGTATAGGAAAAGCTTCTGGGAGCCCCGGCACCTCTAGGAACTTGTCCATTTTACATAGTTTCTCTGGGATGACCAACTTGTCACAATCATCCAGAGTGGATAATACCTCCTTAAGCAGAATGCGGAGATGTTCCAACTTAAATTTAAATGTAATCACATCAGGTTCAGCTTGTTGAGAAATGTTCCCTGAATCAGTAATTTCTCCCTCAGACAAGACCTCCCTGGCCCCATCAGACTGGGTTAGGGGCCCTTCAGAAACATTATGATCAGCGTCGTCATGCTCTTCAGTATCTAAAACAGAGCAGTCGCGCTTACGCTGATAAGTGTTCATTTTGGCTAAAATGTTTTTGACAGAATTATCCATTACAGCCGTTAATTGTTGCATAGTAAGGAGTATTGGCGCGCTAGATGTACTAGGGGCCTCCTGAGTGGGCAAGACTCGTGTAGACGAAGGAGGGAATGATGCAGTACCATGCTTACTCCCCTCACTTGAGGAATCATCTTGGGCATCATTGTCATTGTCACATAAATCACATTTATTTAAATGAATAGGAATTCTGGCTTCCCCACATTCAGAACACAGTCTATCTGGTAGTTCAGACATGTTAAACAGGCATAAACTTGATAACAAAGTACAAAAAACGTTTTAAGATAAAACCGTTACTGTCACTTTAAATTCTAAACTGAACACACTTTATTACCGCAATTGCGAAAAAACATGAAGGAATTGTTCAAAATTCACCAAATTTTCACCACAGTGTCTTAAAGCCTTAAAAGTATTGCACACCAAATTTGGAAGCTTTAACCCTTAAAATAACGGAACCGGAGCCGTTTTGAACTTTAACCCCTTTACAGTCCCTGGTATCTGCTTTGCTGAGACCCAACCAAGCCCAAAGGGGAATACGATACCAAATGACGCCTTCAGAAAGTCTTTTCTAAGTATCAGAGCTCCTCTCACATGCGACTGCATGCCATTCCTCTCAAAAACAAGTGCGCAACACCGGCGCGAAAATGAGGCTCTGCCTATGCTTTGGGAAAGCCCCTAAAGAATAAGGTGTCTAAAACAGTGCCTGCCGATATTATTATATCAAAATACCCAAATAAAATGATTCCTCAAGGCTAAATATGTGTTAATAATGAATCGATTTAGCCCAGAAAAAGTCTACAGTCTTAATAAGCCCTTGTGAAGCCCTTATTTACGATCGTAAGAAACATGGCTTACCGGATCCCATAGGGAAAATGACAGCTTCCAGCATTACATCGTCTTGTTAGAATGTGTCATACCTCAAGCAGCAAGAGACTGCTCACTGTTCCCCCAACTGAAGTTAATTGCTCTCAACAGTCCTGTGTGGAACAGCCATGGATTTTAGTGACGGTTGCTAAAATCATTTTCCTCATACAAACAGAAATCTTCATCTCTTTTCTGTTTCTGAGTAAATAGTACATACCGGCACTATTTCAAAATAACAAACTCTTGATTGAATAATAAAAACTACAGTTAAACACTAAAAAACTCTAAGCCATCTCCGTGGAGATGTTGCCTGTACAACGGCAAAGAGAATGACTGGGGTAGGCGGAGCCTAGGAGGGATCATGTGACCAGCTTTGCTGGGCTCTTTGCCATTTCCTGTTGGGGAAGAGAATATCCCACAAGTAAGGATGACGCCGTGGACCGGACACACCTATGTTGGAGAAACATAGATACGTTATTTAAGCAAGTTCCTAAGCAGCAATTAATGCCATCTACCCTCCCAGTGTCTGAATAAATTGCAGAAGTGGTAACTAATGAATTGAACTACCAGGTGTACCCTTTGTTCTGTCTGCCAAAGTCAAACCTATGTTTTCATTATCTTTTTCCAAGTTGGAAGTTTGGGAAACAGTCCCTAAAGTAGATTAGGCCATTTCTACCCATGCCAGATGATCCACCATTCCTTTAGAGGATAGTACCTCTTTTAAGGGCCCTATGGAGAGGAAGCTTGTAGGTTTTCATAGGAGGTCTTTTCAGCTTTCAGGCTTTCTATTTCTCCCAACAGTCAGTGTATTTTGCGCCGCTTCTTCGGTGTGATAAACTTATAGTTGGTGAAGTATTTTTGAAAGAAATGCAGGATCTCTTAAAGCTTCTCCAAACCGCAAACAGCTTTATATGTGATGCAGCACTGGAGATGATTCACATAAATGCAAATAATGCTGCTATTGCTGTTTTAGCTTAAGTCTTGGGGGCATATTTATCAAGCTCTGTATGGAGTTTGATGCCCCGTGTCTAAAGACAACTGCTCCATAACCTGTCTGCCTGCTCTGAGGCCGTGGACAACAATCAACTCGATCAGATACGATCGGGTTGATTGGCACCCCCTGCTAGCGGATGGCATTGCACCAGCAGTTCACCAGAACTTCTTGTGCAATGCTGAATGCGGACAGCGTATGCTGTCCGCATTCAGCGATGTCTTTCGGACATAATCTGCTGATCAGATCATGTCGGACAGACATTTGATAAATAGGCCCCATGCTGAGTCTGCCTAGCACTATGCTCAGATGCTACTAGTCTATATAAACCATCTTGGCCTCTGCAATGTGGCTCTCATGTCTCAGTTATTCTTGTGAATACCTGTATCATAAGCTGCTTTCTTGTCTGACTACCTGGTTCTAAACCCTCAGTTTGCGCTTGAATTCTACTTCAGCTTGTTCTGGCTTTGATTTGTACTAATCAAGTTAAAATGTGTACTTCTACATTTTTATAAGGGCTACAACGAGACTTAGAATATCTAGCCTAAGCGGCGAGGATTTGAATATCAGGCCCAAGGTGAGTCATGTACCACACATACAAGTTGGAGCAGGGGATGTGCAATGGCTGCAATATATTCAAGAGGTTACTTTTTTTTTTTACACATCACTCCAGGCCTCACTTCCTAACTGCAAATAAAATATATTTAAAAAAAAAAAAAAAGCACACATTGCGATTTTAAACTGTTCATTTTTGCACATTGCAGTCTGCATTTAAAAAAAATTACAGAAACAATAAAAGCACTATACATTTTTTTTTATTAATATGATATTACATAGTTTCTAAATTTTTATATATTTGATCACATTCGGCATCGAACAACAAATGCAAAACAATTTAGGTAAAAAGAATGTTAGAAACCATTCAGCACAGGGTTGTCTGACATTTTTTCAAAAGAAAGTGAAGTAGTTCAAATGATATGCTTCAATATAAGCAAACGACAAATACACACATTACAAACCGTCATGTATACACCAGGGATGCCCTTATTTTTTGAGACAGCAAAGAATCTTGGCTTGTGCGCAGCATTTGCCTTCATTTAAGACAGACATTTTTGTGATAAATAACATTTTTAAGAAAGGCCACAGTAGTGGTGCAGAATAAACACTTTTTACAATTCTTTTGAGACTAAACTATCAATGTTGTCTGAAAGGGAAATCCCAAAACAGTCTTGAGATCTGCTAGTTCACATACTTTGTTTTGTGCACACCTGATATACCAGTTCCAAAACAGATGTATGTATCAAAGGATATCAGAAGAAGAAGACGTAGGGGACTAAATTCTTCAGCAACTACAGCTCTCATTTTAAAAGGATCATTAAACTCTAAATATGGGTAGACTTGATGGTCCTTTTTGGTTCTACTGTCAAATTCTATGTTTCTAACTCTGCATAATGGGCTAGATTACAAGTGGTGAGCTAACTTTGCACAAGCGATATCAGTTTTTTTGCACGTGACAGAAATTGCATTTACTTTCAACTTGTAATATAAGTGCTAACGTGATAGCGAAATCGCGATTTACACTTGGCGGGTTCACATAACTGAAAACTTAATGTAATTGGTAGTGAGTTCAAAACACAACATAAATACACTAAAATAAACTGTTACACTTATATAAACACTAATATTAGTCATATAAATATTCATAAAAAATATTTAATGAATAATGGTATATAGCCATTCATTTGAATGCAAAGGGCTATAACACCTATTTATATATATTATATATAAATAATTCCATTATAATATTTAATAAATGTGTTTTACTGTACATATTTTACATTCCAATGTTCTTCCCATACAGGACAATGTTATATTTATTGTAAATACATTATGAATATAGATATACAGTGGGGAAAAAAAGTATTTAGTCAGCCACCAATTGTGCAAGTTCTCCCACTTAAGAAGATGAGAGAGGCCTGTAATTTTCATCATAGGTATACCTCAACTATGAGAGACAAAATGTGGAAACAAATCCAGACAATTACATTGTCTGATTTGGAAAGAATTTATTTGCAAATTATGGTGGAAAATAAGTATTTGGTCACCTACAAACAAGCAAGATTTCTGGCTCTCACAGACCTGTATCTTCTTCTTTAAGAGGCTCCTCTGTCCTCCACTCATTACCTGTATTAATGGCACCTGTTTGAACTTGTTATCAGTATAAAAGACACCTGTCCACAACCTCAAACAGTCACACTCCAAACTCCACTATGGTGAAGACCAAAGAGCTGTCGAAGGACACCAGAAACAAAATTGTAGACCTGCACCAGGCTAGGAAGACTGAATCTGCAATAGGCAAGCAGCTTGGTGTGAATAAATCAACTGTGGGAGCAATAATTAGAAAATGGAAGACATACAAGACCACTGATAATCTCCCTTGATCTGGGGCTCCACGCAAGATCTCACCCAGTGGGGTCAAAATGATCACAAGAACAGTGAGCAAACATCCCAGAACCACACGGGAGACCTAGTGAATGACCTGCAGAGAGCTGGGACCAACGTAACAAAGGCTACCATCAGTAACACTACGCCACCAGGGACTCAAATCCTGCAGTGCCAGACGTGTCCCCCTGCTTAAGCCAGTACATGTCCGGGCCCGTCTGAAGTATGCTAGAGAGCATTTGGATGATCCAGAAGCGGATTGGGAGAATGTCATATGGTCAGATGAAACCAAAGTAGAACTGTTTGGTAGAAACACAACTTGTCGTGTTTGGAGGAGAGAGAACACCATACCTACTGTGAAGCATGGGGGTGGCAACATCATGCTTTGGGGCTGTTTCTCTGCAAAGGGAACAGGGCGACTGATCCGTGTACATGAAAGAATGAATGGGGCCATGTATCATGAGATTTTGAGTGCAAACCTCCTTCCATCAGCAAGGGCATTGAAGATGAAACATGGCTGGGTCTTTCAGCATGACAATGATCCCAAACACACCGCCCGGGCAACGAAGGAGTGGCTTCGTAAGAAGCATTTCAAGGTCCTGGAGTGGCCTAGCCAGTCTCCAGATCTCAACCCCATAGAAAACCTTTGGAGGGAGTTGAAAGTCTGTGTTGCCCAGCGACAGCCCCAAAACATCACTGCTCTAGAGGAGATCTGCATGCAGGAATGGGCCAACATACCAGCAACAGTGTGTGACAACCTTGTGAAGACTTACAGAAAACGTTTGACCTCTGTCATTGCCAACAAAGGATATATAACAAAGTATTGAGATGAACTTTTGATATTGACCAAATACTTATTTTCCACCATAATTTGCAAATAAATTCTTTCCAAATCAGACAATGTGATTGTCTGGATTTTTTTCCACATTTTGTCTCTCATAGTTGAGGTATACCTATGATGAAAATTACAGGCCTCTCATCTTCTTAAGTGGGAGAACTTGCACAATTGGTGGCTGACTAAATACTTTTGTTCCCCACTGTATACACACACACACACACACACATATATATATATATATATATACCCGTATTGTGCCGCATATAGGCCGCACCCTTAAAGTGTGGTGCCATTTTGAAGAAATTCAATTTTTAAAGAAAACACACAAAATGTGAAAGCAATGAGTCCCAATGCAGGGTGTCAGCTCCCAGGGGATACTTTTACACTTCCCCAAGAGTATAGCAAAAAAAACAAAGGAAAGATGCTGCACTCCTCAGTAGTTTAAAATGTGAAAAAACCTTTATTCAGCTATTAACGCTGTAATGGCTGAATAAAGGCTTTTTCACATTTGAAATTACCAGTACTAAGGAGTACAGCATCTTTCCTTTTTTTATTTTAACATATTAAAGCTGCAATTTGGTATGTACTGGTACATTATTAGCAGGTTTAGCAGGTATGATGTGATGGGGAAAAAAAGCACTTTCTTACCTGACAATATCAGTAGCAAAACTATTGCAAGACGTTGCAGAACTATCCATTCCGGTGGGCTACAATCCCCATAAGGCCACAGGGTGCACCGGAAGTTCAGCTGTATAAGCCTGTTCTCCGAATTACACTGTGCTCAGCACAGTATTACCACATCTTACTACAATCAATTACACTGTGCTCAGCACAGTATTACCACATCTTACTACAATCAATTACACTGTGCTCAGCACAGTATTACCACATCTTACTACAATCCCCATAAGGCCACAGGGCGCACCGGACGTTCGGCTGTATAAGCCTGTTCTCCAAATTACACTGTGCTCAGCACAGTATTACCACATCTTACTACAATCCCCATAAGGCCACAGGGTGCACCGGACGTTCGGCTGTATAAGCCCGTTCTCCAAATTACACTGTGCTCAGCACAGTATTACCACATCTTACTACAATCCCCATAAGGCCACAGGGTGCACCGGAAGTTCGTCAGTACTGCGCAAGTACAATTTTGCAGATAAGCACCCGATTATAGGCCGCGCCCCGCATATAGGCCGTACTGCACATTTAAAGCTACAAATCAAGGGAAAAAAGTGCGGCCTATATGCGGAACAATACGATTATATATATATATATATATATATATATATATATATATATATATATATATATATATATATATATATACACACACACACACACACACATATATACACACACACACCTGTATATATATTCCTATTTATTTATTTAATACGAAAAAAATTAAAAGTGAAGAGCATAGGAATGTAAAATATGCCTAAAACTATTTGTGTTTCATGATTTAGGTCTAACGATGTGTCGGGGTAAGCGTACATGAAAACGTAGTTATCTTAAGGACCGTTATTGAAATAATACATATAAAAAAATTATTAGAGATACTGTAAAAAATTTCTAAAATAATCCATAGGAATTATATATACAGTATATATAGAATTTAATTTTTTACTCTATAATAATATTTAAGCTATAGGAATAGATATACAGGTATAGTTATCTACAGATATGTATAGAAATATGTGTTTACAATGAAAATAACATTCTCCTGTATGTGAATAACATTGGAATGTGAAATATTAGTAACTCCTCTCCGGTTAGCGCACAAGCAATACGTGTTAGGTTTTTTCTTCTACGCTCTTGATTGAAGTCTATGGGGAGAATGAGTTAGCCAGGTCGCGATATCTGAAGTCTGGAATTTGGCACGCATTGGGTTACGCTTGTATGCAAACTTTTTACTTTGAACTTGTAATATGTGAGCTATTAACGCAGGCAAAAAACTTACTTATAGCAAAATTTATGCTAGAGCACACCACTTTTAATCAAGCCCAAAATGTTAACTATGCTTAGGCAAAATAAATAATGAAATAGTATTTTTTACTAGGATAATGTATTTTGTTTTCACAGTCCCTAGAGTGCATCCTGCAGAACACTGAACCTACAACATACTATTCAGTGATTGCATGATCACAGTCATAGCTCATTGTGTCTGTCCCTAACTGGTCATACCAAAGGAGATACATTAAAAAATAGTCAATAGGCATGTCTCTGGAGTGCAAATATTGTTACTACATTGATTTTAATGCTTAATTTTAATTGCTTTTAAACATGTATCTTGCATGTTTCCTGTCCACCAGGAGGCAAAATACCTCTACATTGCAGAGATTTGCTTATCCCCGTCACTCTCAGTTATACATATGGCAAAGAAAAGTACCAAAGCTAAAAAAAAATGGACCAAAGCAAGGCAAATGAAGTGAAAAACAGGATCTGCTGCCAAATGAAGGTAATGTTTAAAAGGTTTTGTTGTGGACTCACCATCATGAAGGAAAAATCTATTAATAAGCACAGAGGCATAAATATCGTAATAGTAGAACTTGCAAAGGAGATTGAGAAGCCGCTTTACACATCTAGTAAATAGAAGCATGATTCTGAAAGCTCTAGTGCTTAGTTGAATGAGCAAAAATACACTTAGGAGGGGACTTGCCACCTGCCAGACAGTTCATTCTGATCAAAGCCTTAAAGTTTAATGAGAAAGTGCCCGGCTTTTAAAAAATACTGATAAAAACAGGGCCACTTTCATTCATTAAACTTTACATTTAAGACATCGTCATCGATATGCTAAGTACAGCAGGAGCTGCGGGAGGAAGATCGCCGGTCTGCTGTCATAAGGAAAAAGTATTTAAAAACAAAAACGCTTAAATGCAAAGTTTGAGGAATGAAAATGCCTGTTTTTAAGAGTAATTTTTAAAAACCAGGCACTTTATCGTTAAACTTTACATTCACTTTAAGACACACTGTTAAAATAGTAGCTGTAACCATGTAGCCCAGGAAAAAATAAAAAAAAAGGGCAGAAAAAAAGTCTAAAAGACTTTGTAGTTTCCGCAAAAAAATTAAGAACCCAAACCATATCTAGGTTGTGATGGAGATGTTCCATAGAATTTTTAAGAGGGGTACACAAAGAAGGAATCACAATCTCCTGATTGTGTTCAGAAGGAAGGAATAGGTTTTTTTTTTCAGAAAACATTCTTATCTTGCTAAAAAAATCAGCAAAGAAATAAAGAGCACCTTCAAAGTGAAGAGTTGAAGGTCTAGATATTGCATAGCTTTAACAGGAATTTTATAAAATGTTTCTATGAAACCAAACAGGTAGGGCAGAAATCTGACCCTTCAGAGAACTGGCAGATAAACTTTTCTTCCAACCTTCCTAGACAAACTCCAGAATTCTAGGAATTTCAACGAAACGAAAATTGCTAGCCCCATACCATGTAAAATATTTTCTCTAAACCTTATGACACATACATCTAGTAACATACTTCCTCACGTAGATCAAGGTTTCAATTACCTTGTCAGACAAACCTTTAAACAGCCAAAATCATGTGTTTAATCGATGGGCTGTCAACAGGTATAGTTTGAAGATTTTCATGAAAGAAGAGACCCTAAGATAAGACAAAAGATCTCTACTGAGAGCAATGCACCATTGAAGACGAGAGACATTTGTACTAGGTCTGCATACCAAGTTATGTGAGATCAACCAGAGAAGAGTCACTGATGCCCATTTCTGCTTGATTCTGGCAATCACTTTGCATAACAGCACACAAGGAGTAAAGATGGAAATACCAAGGAACTACTAAGTAATCTTAGAGAATTCCCTGAGGATCCCAGGGTCTAGCATGGTATCAGGAAAGCTTGTGGTTTAAGAGAAAGGCCAAATTTAGCAGCCAAAAGGGTAGGAAGGCACCTATATAGCAGCAAAACGAGTCCACACAGTTCATACTGGCACTGATGCAAACAAATGCACACCGTCTTGAAACCCCCCACCTCTGTCTCACTGTGGTGTGAACATTCACCGTTAAACTCCTGGACTGGCTCCGCCTCTTTGAGAATACCGGTCCTGGGGGATAAACCCAGCTGGTCTATGGGCTAGGCTGCAACAAACACACGCCAGTGCAAATAATGTTGCTTACCTCCTAGTGCCTCTAGGCTATACGTTTGGGTCCCCTCTTTGGTAACTTCAGGAGGCGGCAGATGACGTCATCATCCTGATGCGTCCTCCTGGGTCTTCTATTTCGGTATCTTCATGATGACGTAGCGGTGGGGGTACTGAATGCTGGAGGGGAATCCTTGATGAAGTGCTCACTCGTAAACCGATTTCAATAGTCCATCATCCACATATATATATAGAAAACTATAGTTGGCACTCAAAATCAATACATCTCCAAAAACCTAGATATTAATATATAAAGCTATACCATACCAATTCACTTAAGAAACATGTACATATTTTGCAAATGTTTGTGTTATATCCTGCATTGTATGAAACTTCACTACAGGCTAAGTATACCTGTATGAATCTGTTAAATGGAAGGTGAGGTAATCCCATATGGTTGGGGGTGGAGATTTAGAGCCCACTCAAAGCTAATGTTTTTAGCCAATCATTATACACTTAGTTTTTTTAAAAGGTCTGGTTTGACCACTTACTGCAGCTACGTTTACGGCCGTGTTTGCTGAAACTCGTCAGCAGCAGTCAGTTGAGGAGTGAGCTCCTCTCTCCATCCACGCTGCCATAGTGTGGGTCCGGATCCTGTTACAAATTTTAACTTTCGACAATAATGTTTCATGTTTTTATTTACGTCCTGTGTTGGGAGTGTTCCTCTTGTGTGGATTATGGATTTAAGAGAAAGGCCATCAGGTCTATCTCTGGCATGCAATAGCGCCTTATAATCTGTTTGAAAACATCCTCATATAAGAATCCTTCCCCTGGATGTAGAAGCTAGTGACTGAGAAAGTCCACCTCCTAAACTGATGACTCGGGTAACATGAATGGTTGAGATCACAATCTGATGAGCCTTTGCACACCTGATGATGCAAGACACCTGCATCATTGCCAGGAACTACAAGTGCCTCCCTGATGAATGACATAAGCCACTGCTGACTGGAACCAAGAGAACAGTTCCTGTCTGGAAAAATTATGGAAAGCCTTAAAGATTATTCCATAACATTGATAGGTAACCTTGCCTCCTTAGGTAAGCAAATGTCTTATGCTCTCATAGACCTCGAGATTACTGTCCAATTTGTCTTAAGAAAAAAGGCCCCCTGAACAATGGAACCTCATCCAGGGAAATAATCTTGTCACCTCATCCAGGGAAATAATCTGTCTTCCATATCAATGGAACAGAATTATAAGGCTATATCTCAAAGTTGCAGCAGCCTTAGATGAAATCAGGAGAAGTGGACCATATTTGAAACAGCAACTCCATACAAAAAAAAGTTCAGCAACCTGGTGCATGCTGACTGAATCTTGCATCTGAGCTCATGTCAGAGACAACATCATGGACAGTCAAGTAGTTGGAACAATGATCTCTTTTGTACTTTCATGGACCAGCGGGGTCTGCAAGACATTAAGGCTACGATGTGCTCATCTGTTTTCTGAAAAGAGGGAGCCTTAACTAGAATACTGGCAAGATAAGTAGTTGGGAAATGGGGTTGAGAAAAGCTTTGTAAAGACTACACTATGAGCCTGTAATTGTGTTTGAAATACAGCGAGTGCGTGCATGATAAATTAGCAATCCACTTGTAATCTAGCCCTTATTGCCCTTTTAAATGTTGAACATGCACTATAATCCTGGGCAAGCCAAAGACCTTGTGTATGATATATAATATTTATGATAAATTAAATACAAAGTGAAAACAGCCTTCTGAGGGTGTATGTGTGAATATGTCACATTTTAAAAGAAGATATTTAGCCTTTAAAAAAGCATGTTTGTAAACAGAAATTCTTTCATTAGTTAGAAAGCGCATGCAATTTTAAGCAACTTTCTAATTTACTCCTACTATCAAATTTTCTTCATTCTCTTGGTATCCTTATTTGAAAAAGCAGGAATAAAAGCTTAGGAGCCACCCCATTTTTGGTTCAGAACCTGGGTAGCGCTTGCTGGCTAAATGTACCCAGCAATCAGCAAGCGCTACCCAGGGTGCTGAACCAAAAATGGGCTAGCTCCTAAGCTTTTATTCCTGCTTTTTCAAATAAAGATACAAAGAGAACAAAGAAAAATTGATGATAGGGGTAAAAAAGAAAGTTGCTTAAAATTGCATGCTCTATCTGAATTATAAAACAAAAAAAAAAATTGTTTTAGTATCCCTTTAATGTTAAATTATACAGGCACTTAATAGTAAGGGAAAACAAAACAAAAAAATCTTCTACAGAAATGTACAAATTAGGAATAAAAAATACAAATATTAAATAAATACAGACCCACCAATCTTTTAAAACACCGAAATATGAAAAAAATCACAAGCAACCTACAAAACATCTAAATCCAAAATGTTTTTTAACATGCAAATAGGAAAAAGAAAAAAGTGCAAAACAGCACTGTCAAAGTGTAAATGGGTTTAGTAATATAATATACAGAATTAAAGGTAAAATAGTCTCAAACCCCTAAAAGTACAAACAAAATAGTTTGGAGTGATGGCAGCAACCATTGATTAGAGTGATGTTTTCCAATTTGTATTTTTTTCTTGTGTATCTTGGAGATGTTTAATGCTTTCTGAGAGATAGATTTTATATATATATACATATATATATATATATATACACACATACATACATATACACATATATATATATACATATATACACATATATATATATATATATATACACACACATATATATATATATATACACACACATACATATATATATATATATATATATATATATATATATATATATATATATATATATATATATATATATATATATATATATATATACATATATATATATATACACACACACACACACACACACACATACATATATATATATATATACACACACACACACACACACACATATACATACACAAACACATATCTATATCATCATATACACACACACACATATACACACACATATACATACACAAACACATATACATACACAAACACATATACATACACAAACACATATCTATATCATCATATACACACACACACACAATATATTATTGGTTCAGCCTTTGTTTGTATTTTATATTTACAAAATGTAAGTATATTCAGATCTATTACGAATACCATTGAGAAGATTATAAATATAAAGAGCCAATATTACCTCTAGTAGGAATATTTGAAAACCCTGGTCAAGAAATGCTTAATGAGCAATGAAACATACTGGAGTGGACAAATTAAGGATTTGTATTATAATTTACACATTAAAACTACTGTTAAACCACATCCACAACTGCAAAACTAAAGCTCTTGGTTTCCATATCAAAAAGTACCTTTTTTTTAAAACATTAAATTAAAAAAAAGCAACAAATAATAAATTCTATTAAAAGACAAATATCAATTTTAAATATTCATAAAATAGTAGCTGCAGCTTGAAGAGACGCACACCATACACTACTGAGCTCAACATTTGTCAAGTAAAAGCTCACATCAGACATTGTACAAAATAGCATCAAACCCACAATAATGCTGTAAGAGTATTAGATACTCATCTTTTGTTTCTGGGTGTCAGAGGATCAAAATACTGACTATTACATTCAACTGTCAACTGCAAGATTGGGATTTGGCAAACTAAAAGCAATAAACAGAGTCATCTAAAGGAAAAGACAGTATAACACACACAACATGTGCAATATTCACTGTACCATCTGTGGTACGATTTAGATATAAGCTTTTGTTTTTCATTTACACAGGAATTACTTAATTAGAGCCATTTCTTGTAAGAAAGGGATGCCATGGGTGACAGGATGCTGCTGTTCTGACCATAGTGGAACTTCGTGCTGTAATGGAGTCCGTTTCGGATAAAACGTGTGATGCAGGTCATAGTTCAGAAGACAGCTTAGGGATTCCATATAAATATCAGCAAAACGTGACAGGCGCCTCAAGAAATATGTAGGATTATGGTCGGTCCTGAACACACTTCCAAACCGAGGGTTAAAGATTTCTCTTGCCAAATCTCTGTAGTAGAGAAGTCAGATGATAAAATTCATATTACAGTGTTTTAATCTTAATTAACAGCTTATTTAAAGACGTTTACATTTTAGTTGTATAATTAGTTACTACCAGTAGTAATCATGTTCTTAATAGGGGCAATAATTTTAATCTGGGTGTATTTACTGTATTTTACTGTTCATTCTGTACTTGGCATCTAGTTTTGGGCACAGTTTGAGTCCCTATTTAATCGAAAGGTAAAAGAATTGTACCAGAATCTTGATGAGGCCTCCTGCAACTTTAAAGGAACATTAAATACTGTAGATTTGCATAATCAATGAATGTATAATAAAAAAATATGCAAGAGCACTTTGTTATACGAAAAGTCTTCTACAGGCAAAACTTACATTTTTGCTCAATTTTCCTTCCCCCTGCATCATGTGACAGCCATCAGCCAGTCACAAAATGCATATATGTATAGTCTGAATTCTTGCACATGCTCAGTATGAGCTGGTGCCTTAAGAAAGTGTGAATATGAAAAGATTGTGCACATTTTGATAATGCAACTAAACTGGAAAGTGTACAATTGCATGCTCTGAATCATAAAAGTTTGATTTTGACGTCTTTAAATCTCTTCGGTATTTCTCTGTGTAAAGACTGACTTGCCAAGCTATATCCAGGACCACTTACTTACTGACACTTATGTTACATAAAGAGGAGATGCTCCAAAATTCAAGCAATTTCTTACAAGCAGCACCAGATGTATTAATACAGCTTGAGACTGATGAGATCCTCCCAGCACTATTGTATGCACACATACTATTTTTAGCCTACAAATATAATTGCAGAAGATGCAGAAAAACATAATTTATATTTTACCTGATTAATTAATTTCTTTCATGTGGCGAGAGACCACAACCTGTTACATATGGGCCATACATTCCTATAAGGAGGCGGCAATGTTTCCCAAACCCCAAAAAGCCCTCCCATCTCAGTTTAATGTATAGCCAAGCAGTTAGGTGTAAGAAAGAGTAAGAGCCAAAAAAATAGGAGCAGGGAAAAAAGATGTGGTTAAAACAAAACAACCCCAAATGAGTGGGGGCTCGTGGACTCTCACCACCATGAAAGAAATTAATTTTTCTTCCATACAGGTGGCGAGAGTCCATGACTTGTTACATATGTAATCTAATACCCAATCTGTGGCAGTACACGAGTAACAATAAATGGAGGGATAGAAAAAAAACATCTTTTTTCACTGAGAAATTAAATCCAAAATGAAAAAAGAAAATATATCTCTTATAACAAACTCAAAATATAGGCAAAATCATCAAACTGAGACAACTAAATAAAAAGAGAGAAGCGCTCAACCTGGGGACGAACAATAGCATAATAGTTGTTCTATGGCTAATTGCCACCCTAGAAGCAGCCTCTTTTTGCTCAATATGTGCCTTTCACAGAGAAGAACTTTCCTGTAGCATATCAGTCTGATCCTGACTTCACAGTACAGTCCAGCACCGAAATACCAGGCAATCCCTCTCTGAACGAGAGAAACAGCAAAACCCCAGACGTACGTTTCGGCCTATTGTGGGCCTCGTCAGTGAGGTGCAGCCATATCCCTCTAGGCACACTGAGCAACGGGTCCACGTCTGGATTCCCGCATCACACTTAGGGAGACTTCCCCAAGTGTCATAATTTGCATAAATAAAATGGTAACTAGCCATAGAACAAGCTATTATGCTATTGTTCGTTCCCAGGTTGAGCGCTTCTCTCTTTTTATTTATGCAAATTATGACACTTAGGGAAGTCTCCCTAAGTGTTATGCGGGAATCCAGACGTGGACCCGTTGCTCAGTGTGCCTAGAGGGATATGGCTGCACCTCACTGACGAGGCCCACAATAGGCCGAAACGTACGTCTGGGGTTTTGCTGTTTCTTTTGTTCAGAGAGGGATTGCCTGGTATTTCGGGGCTGGACTGCACTGTTAAGTCAGGATCAGACTGATATGCTACAGGAAAGTTCTTCTCTGTGAAAGGCACATATTGAGCAAAAAGAGGCTGCTTCTAGGGTGGTAACTAGCCATAGAACAAGCTATTATGCTATTGTTTGTTCCCAGGTTGAGCGCTTCTCTCTTTATTTATGCAAACTGAGACAACTGCCTGGAGGACTTTTTTTTAACAAAGGCTGGTTCTGATGAAGCAAAAGCATCAAAATGGTAAAATTTAGTAAAGGTATGCAAAGAAGACAGTGTGTAGGGGAATCTTTTGCCGAGTTTTACTCTAAACTATATAATATAGAAAAATCCGAGAACCCCCCCGTAACCCCGGAAGATTCCATTCGTGAATATTTAAAATCTCTAAATCTTCCATCCCTCTCACCCGATCAAAGTGATACTCTAAATTTGCCATTCTCTCTTAGAGAAGTTCAACAAGTTATTAAAAATTCTAAATCATTCAAATCACCTGGACCAGATGGCTTTCCAGTACACTTCTATAAAACCTATAACCAAGAAATTTCCCCCCTACTCCTTAGACTCTTCAATCTAGCTAGAGAAGAGGGTAAATTCAAGAGTGAATTCCTTGTAGCCACCATTGTAACTATATTAAAACCTGGTAAAGATCCCTCCCTCTGCACCAGCTACAGGCCAATCTCACTAATCAATACTGATATTAAATTTTTCTCTAAAATCTTAGCCAATCGTATCGCCAACCTTCTCCCCTCTCTAATCAACCCAGATCAGGTGGGATTTATCCCTAAAAGGGAGGGCCCGGATAACACCAGACGTCTCTTGAATATTATGGCCCTGTCTTCCAGTATGAACAAGCCCGTGGCAATTATATCATTAGATGCAGAAAAGGCCTTTGATCGGGTGAGATGGCGATTCCTCTGGGAAGTACTTAACACCCTTAAGTTCCCAAGTTCCCTGTTGGGCGCAATTAAAGCTTTATACTCTACTCCCTCCGCTACGGTAAAGGGTGTCGGCTTCCAAACTCCCCCTTTTCAAATTTCCAACGGGACTAGACAGGGCTGCCCCCTATCGCCCCTCCTTTTCGCACTGGCCATTGAGCCGTTGGCAGAAAAAATCAGACTTGACCCACATATGAGTGGCATCACCCTATGTGGCACTAAACACAACATAGCCTTATTTGCTGACGACATTACCCTGTTCTCGTCAGACCTCGCGACCACCCTGCCTAGACTCCTACTTTTAGTCAGGGAGTTTGGTGCTCACTCTCATTATAAACTTAATATCTCTAAAACTGAGATTTACACCCAAGGCTTTCAGAATTCGTATATTGCCCCCTTAAAGATTAAATACCCGTATAAATGGTCGGAATCTTCAGTGACCCACTTGGGAGTTAGACTGTCCAACGACTTCCCTCGGGTTATCAGGGACAACTACCTCCCCCTATTGTCAGACCTTCGTTCCCTCAATGAGAAGTGGAACCTTTCCCAGGTTTCTTGGCTTGGACGAATCGCTGCCCTAAAAATGTCCTTCCTTCCTCGACTCACATATTTATTCCGTTGTCTGCCAATCAAAGTTCCCAGGCATATCCTACTACAGTTTCAGAGTGAGGTTACTAAGCACATCTGGCAGGGTAAACCCCCAAGGGTGGCGCAGAGAATCTTACAGTTGCCTCGGTCACAGGGAGGTCTGGGCTCTCCCTCGATAGTAAAATACTATGAGGGAGCCATGCTCACCCATGTCTCCCAATGGGGAGCTTCACAGTCTTCTTCTAAATGGAAGTCTATTGAGCAGGCCTCTTTACCCTTCAACCTAACCCTACGTGACCTGATCTGGACGCCTGCACATTGTCGCAGGGACTTGTCCCTAATAAATCCTATCATTCGGGAATGCCTGCAATTCTGGGATAAAATCCGCCACTCCACACAGATTGCTCCCCACCCCTCTCCCATAGCCTCCTTGCCCGGCCTACTAGTGGGACTACAGGATGCCCATCCATCCAAATGGTCCCAGTTAGGAATACTGACGGTTTCGGATCTTTGGCTTCCGACACCAGAATGTGGATTCAAGTCTGATTCACAGCTCGGAGCAGACGGTGCATTGCCCCACATTCTGAAATTTGAATATCTTAGAGTTAAAAACTTCTTGATCTCCTGGGGCTTTAAACCTCAGTCAAATCGGCCCTTAACCTTGTGGGAGTCCACCTGGAAACAGGGTGAGAGGCTCCATAGTCCCCTTTCCAGGCATTACACTCTGTTGAACTCTGAACCATCCTCAGACCTGGCCCCACACCTAGTAAAGTGGGGATCCTTGCTGAGCAGAACTTTTACAGCAACCGATTGGGAACAGGCACTTCAACGAACTAAAAAAACTATACATTGCATCACCCTTTTTGAAACTTTTTATAAGCTGGTGGCTCACTGGTACTATGTGCCCACCAGGTTAGCTAAATTATATCCTGGCACATCCCCGTACTGTTGGAGAGATTGTGGTCAGAGAGGGGACTCCCTACACATCTGGTGGGAATGTCCCAAAATACGCCCCCTGTGGCTTAAATGTTTCAGGGTCCTTCCCAAATTAGGAATTTCCCTACATAATTCTCCAGCAGTAGCCCTTCTACACATAGGCACTCATTCCATTCCCAAACATCATGCTTGCATAAGTATCTACCTATTCATGTCCATCAAACACCTGATAGCCTCTGACTGGAAGTCAGAATCCCCCCCCAGCTGGGCGAGAGTCTGCTCCTATATGGCCTACCTATACACCATGGAAAAAAGTATATTTTACAATATAGGCAACTCTGACCTATTTGAGCTTATATGGGCCGACTGGCAAGTTATTTACGACACAACTTGGAGACCCAATGTCCTCTCTCCCTCCTAGCCCTTCTGGACGGATTAGGGAGCTTGAGCTAGAGATAGACCTCTCCAGAATTAACCTCCTCCCTTTCGACATGACTACTCTAGTTTAATGATATACTCCCCAAACCCCCTGCTTCTCCTACACCCTTCTTATTTCTATTCTTTTATCCCCCCCCTTCTTTTCCGCCCGGGTGGGAACTACTTAGTTCTCCCCCATCTGTTTTACAAAACCTCATTATATGTTTTAAACTAACCATTATACATGCAGAATTCTTGTGTACTACTCATTATACATCTCAAAAAGTGTGTTTCAGACCAGCTAGAGGATGTTATGAGTCCTTGAATTGCTAATCTTGTTTATGTTTTGTTCCCTTCTTTCATTGTATGCATGTTATTACCTGTAAGAATGACAAACTAAATAAAGCTCTTTTGAAACTCAAAAAAAAAAAAAAAAAAAAAAAAAAGAAGACAGCGTGGCCGCTTTGCAAATTTGATGAACTGTAGCCTCATTCTTAAAAGCCCAAAATGTGGCAACTGATCTAGTAGAATGATCTGTAACTCTCTGTGGCGGAGGCTGAACCACCTCCAAATCAAAAGTTTTAACTAAGAGGCTAAAGAAATAGAAGAGGCCTTCTGGCCTTTCCTGGGACCAGAAAAAAAGAACAGACAGACTGCAAAGTGTATCTGAAATATTTTGTAGCATCAACATAATACTTCAATGCTCTAACAACGCCCAAAGAATGCAATGATCTCGCAGAAGCATTTTTCAGATCAGGACATAAGGAGGGAACAACAATTTCCCTACTAATGTAGTGTGAGGAAACAACTTTATAAAAAAATGTAAAAGAAGTTCACAAAACAGGCTTGTCTTGATGGAATATCAAACAAAGAAGGAGCCTCACAGGAGAGAGCAGACAATTCAGAAACTCTTCTAGCATAAGAGATGGCCAAAAGAAACAACACTTTCAAAGAAAGTAGTTTAACGTACAATTTATACATAGGCTCAAAAGGAGGAGCATGCAAAACCTTTAACACTAAGTTAAGACTCCAAGAAGGAGAAATAGAAACAGAATCTGAGAATCGTCTATGACTCAGAACTAAGCGTTGAATTTCCATACCATCAAATTTAGAGACTTTAGACCTGGATGGAAAAAAGGACCTTGAGACAGAAGAAGGTCTGATAGAGTAAGAGGCCATGGAGAGCAACTGGACATTTAAACCAGATCCGCATACCAAATCCTGTGATGCTACGCTGGGGCAATCAGGATTACAAATGACTATTCCAATTTGATCGTCTTGGAAATTACTCTGGAAAGTAGGATCAGAGGAGGAAACAGGTAAGCAGGCTGGAAGGCCATGGAACTGCTAGAACATCTACTACCTCTGTCTGAGGATCCCTTCATCTCGCAAGGTACCTTGGAAGTTGTTGTTTCATTGAGATGCCATCAGATTGATTTTCTGTAGGCCCCATACTTTTCTACAATCAGATAGAACACATCCTGATAAATAGGCCACTCTCATGGATGTAGATACTGACGACAGAGAAAGTCTACCTCCCAGTTGTCCACTCCTGGGATGTGAATCGCAGCAATCAGGCAAGAATTTGCTTCCGCCCAAGATTAGAGACACTGCAAGTTCCCCCTTGAAGACTGACATAAGCTACTGCTGTCATACTGTCTGTCTAAAAATGGAGATAAGACTCCCTTTTCAATAGAGGCCAAGCCTAAAGGACCCTGAAAAGTGCACAGAGTTCTAAAATATTGATTGGTAGCCTTGCCTCCTGAGGATTCCAAACCCACTGTGCTGTTAAGAGACCCCTCAAACAGCTCTCCAACCTGAAAGACTTGCATCTGTGGCTATCACAGACCAGGTAGGATAAGCAAAAGAAGCCCCCTGAATAATAAACTGGTGATTAAGCCACCAAGTCAAGGATAGGTGCATGCTGGGATCTAAAAATATCACTTGGGATATCGGAGTATAATCCTTGCACCATTGACGCAGCATACAAAGCTGAAGAGGTCTCAAATAAAATTGAGCAAATGGAATTGCATCCAAAGCTGCACTCATGAGGCCTAGTAATTACATACGCAGAGCCACTGAAGGGAAGAAGAGACTGAAGGTTCAGACAAGCTGACATCAATATTACTTGTCTCTGTTCTGTGAGGGAAAGAGTCATGGACACTGAATCTATTTATAATCCTAAAAATGTTGACCTTTGTCTGAGGAATCAAGGAATTCCTTGGTAAATGGATTCTCCAACCATGTCTTCAAAGAGAGAACAATAGTTGTTACATGTGAAATTCTGCTAAATGAAAAGATTGAGGTGGTACCAAGATATCTCCCAGGTAAGGAAATACTGCAATACCATGAGCTCTGATTACAAACAAAAGGGCACCCAGGACTTTGGTAAGTATTCTTGGAGCTGTAGCTAGAAATGGAAGAGCAACAAACTGATAATGCTTTTCCATAAAAGCAAACCTTGGAAACTGGTGATGTTCTGAGTGAATTGGGATGTGAACGTAAGCATCCTTTAAATCTATTGTGGACATAAAGTGACCTTGTTGAATAAAAGGCAGTATAGTCCTGATAGTTTCCATTTTGTTAAATGGTATTCTTACAAATTTGTTAAGCATTTTCACATTGAAAATTGGTCTGAAGGAATCTTCCTTCTTTGGTACAATGAAGAGATTTGAATAAAATCCCATCCCCTGTTCCTGCAAAGTAACTGAAACCATTGCTCCCATATTTTTTAGATCTGAAATCTTCCCTTGGGAGGCCTTGTTATGAATCCTATTCAATATCCCTCAAAATAATGTTCTAAACCCAGGGATCTTGGACAGATTGAAACCAAGCCTCCTGAAAGAGGTTTAATCTGCCCCCTACCAGGAGTACTGGATTGGGGGCCGTACCTTCATGCAGTCTTGGAGGCTGGAACAGATTTCCTATCCTGTTTGGATTTGTTCCAATTTGAATTGACCGAGCCAGAGGGGCTGTTTTTAGCTGAAGAGGCAGTTTTCTGTTCTCTATTCTGAAACGAAAACTATTAGGAGCTTTAAACTTTTTTGACTTCTTGTCTGAAGGAAGAAAAGCACCTTTACCTGCAGTAATAGTAGAAATAATAGGATCTAGCTCAGACCCAAATAATTTCTTTCCCTGAAAGGAAAGAGAAAGTTATTTAGATTTAGACACCATATCAGCATTCCAGGATTTAAGCCCCAGGGCCCGCCAGGTGAGACTAGCTAAGGACATACTTTTGATATTGATTTTCATAATATCAAATACTGCATCACAAATAAAATAATTTACGTTCTGAAGCAACTGTAATAGATTAGAACTTTCAGGGTCAGTATAAAACTGCTTTTCAAGACTGGCTAACCAGTAATACAGCAGCTACAAAAGCAATAAATATAGCTGGTTTGAGTATACATCCATAAAAATAATGTCCTTAGGAGAAAAAAAAATCTAATTTCCTGCCTAATGTGTCTTTAAAAGAAGTACTGTCGTCTAAAGGAATAGGAGTAGTACGTTTAGCTAGAGTGGAAATGGCCCCATCCATTTTGGGAACAGTTTCCCACAACTCTAAATTAGCAGCAGGTAAAGGGTACAATGTCTTAAACCTTGTAGAAGGACTTAAAGACACACCTGGATAAGACCATTCCTTAGCAATCCTATCAGAGACGGCATCAGGTATAGGGAATATATACTGAATTTTAATGATTACAAGGGCTATCATCAGAAGGTTTACAATCTTCAACCCCTAAAGTGACCAAGGTCTCCTTTAAAAGAGAACAAATGTGTTCAATTTTAAATAGAAAATTAAGGAATTATCAGGTTTTACATCAGATGAGTGAACCCCACACTCAGACGACGCTACATCGTTCGAAGATACTTCAGTATTCTTTGGATCAGGACATACATTACTTGTAGAAGGTAAAACATGAACTGACTTTTTTGTTTATTTGTAGCCGGTACAGCAGCCAATACCTTTGTGATAGATAGTGATGACATTTTTAATTGCTGGAGGTACTCCATCTGCATCTACCTGTAAAGAACAGACAGTAGGTGCATTAGTACACATAGAAACATCACTAGATCATCATCTAAACATGAACCACATAAATGAGCTGAAGAAGGTACTTAAGTTGTTTTACAATAATCATACTTAATATTAGAAGAAAGGTGTTTAGGAGACTCAATTCCTATGGTAATTGTAAGGACAGATTGGTGCTGCTCAATTAAAGCAAACACAAAAGTGATGCAATAAGCACTATGTATAAACCCGTTTTGGCAAGCTCTATGAGGAAAGGAAACACAAACAATGCGCCCTTTATATAGCGTAGCATAGACATTAAAATGCTAAGCAAATGCAGCCTAGGTAAGCAATAACTATTACCATTTTAAAATGAGAGACAACGCATCATTATCCGACATGCATTAGCCCAAGTGTATGATAATGCGTTGATGTGCGCTAACCCGACGAGCGTAAACTAACGTGGCTAAGTTCGCTAACCCGACGGATCAACTAACCTTTAACTATGAAGCTATGATTAGACTTGCGTTGAACTATTGCGTGCTAACCTGACGAGCGTATTTAAGAATCTCAATCCGGCGCACGCAAACTAAAGCGCACCAACATTTTTTGCATGCAAAAGAGCAAGGGGAATATCGAGTATTTGTCCCAGGGCCTATTTACACATATACATTTTAAAAATGCCCATAAACATAGCTGTGGGTGTCTATATTTAAAAAAAATATAAAACATACTTCACCATAGACACTCGTCCGCTATCAAGTAGCAGAAAGCCAAACCAGTACTGAAACATATCAGCAAAGGTAATGGAATAGGAGTATAACATTGATCTGTAAAGGGAGGCAGAAGATGAGTCCCTGCAATCACATTTACAAAGAGCCCATGAAGGATTTCCCATGAGGCGAAATAATCGTATCACAAGGCAATACTCCAAACATATCCCTCTGACAAGCACTGTTCTCTGAGGGGAACCGGGCTTCAATATGCTATGAAGCACCTTTCACTGAAGAAATAAAGTACATCATCATGCTTCAACCACCTCCAACGAAGGAAAAATAAAAACTGAGGTATGTATGAGGGCTTTTATAGGCTTTTTGAGGTTTGGGAAACTCTGCCTCCTCCTAGTAGGAATGTATATCCCATATGTAACAGGTCATGGACTCTCACCACCTGTATGAAAGAAAAGGGCTTATAAATTCCTCTGTCAGCCTGTACTTGGCAGCCAAGTGTAGGGAACACAGAATGTAAAACAAGGTAATGTCTATAGAATCAAAATAATCCTCAAATCCTGCTGCAAAATGATTTTTTTGTAGGATTTGAATACAGCTGTCAAATTGTCCCCATGCAGTGCTGTGTCATTATACCATCATTTAACTAGCAGAGCATGTAATTAGCTAATTCCAGTGATTTCAAGGGGATTGGAACAGCTTTGAGTTAGATCCCCCCACCACCACTAAAAAAAGGCATGTGAGGCACTTTAAATGATAATTCTGTTCAGTTATGACTGGAGTGAAGAGCAATGGCTGACACAATAGTACTAAGTGGATTGCATTTTTCAATCAAGTGATAAATTGAAATAGAGCAACTTAGTTTGTGAGGAATACATACCTCATCTCTTGTCTTTCCTTGATCCAGTCTCTAAGAACCATCTGTGATTCAGCATCTCTGTAAATCTAAGAAACATCATATCATTTAGTTATATGTGACCAAAACAATATGCGGAATGAAGTATTTATTTTGCTGTTGATTTCTAGTCTAAATAAGGGATGACAGAAATAGCTGTATCAGTTTATACATAATCTCCTTACCATAGAGATGTTGCCAGAAAGAGTTGGCACTGACAGCAGAGAGAAATATTTCACGTGACTACAGCAAATATAACCACTGCTTGGTCGGTAATATATGAATGGCATGATGTGTATTAAGGAAAAACCCAGATAAACCAATATGCAGATAAAACTGGTTCCTTATTAGTAGGTAACTATTATGGATGAAACAGATAAAGTATAAACAGTTCCTATACTGCTACGTCAAGGTCTTAAAGTAAATCAATCTTTTTACAACTTCCTTTACTGTAAAGGTCCATTAACAGACCAGTAAATACAGTAGATTTGCATAATCAATGATAAAACGACAATGCAATAGCACTTAGTCTGTACTTCAAAGGAGTAGTAGATTCTTTTCTGACAAATTTCAAAGTTATGTCTACATCCACTCTTCCTTTATCACGTGACAGCCATCAGCCAATCACAAATGCAAATATGCACATGCTAAGTAGGAACTGGTGACTCAAAAAGTGTAAATATAAAATTACATTTTGTTAAAGGAAATAAATTGGAAAGTTGTTTAAAATTGCATGCTCTATCTTAATCATGACAGTTTAATTTTGACTTTAATGTCTATGTTCCTATGTCACTTCTTCATCACGTTCAATACTGAGCAAAGAAATTTCTTTTAATATTAATTATACACTTTACAAACCTGCATTCGTTCTAGCAATCCAGTTAAGCCTTGAAGCCAAGCCATTGTTTGAATGTACTGTGAAGTATTCATTAGTTGAAGCTCTGTTTTTAGCTCAGGGATAATGGCCCCAGTTCTCCATCCATGCTTTAAAGTCAAATCCTGATTAACAGAGAGAATACATATTTTAATTACTTGTCATATATAACACAAAAAAAAAAACTTTGAAAAGCCAAGCTGGACCTCATTTCTGTAGTTAACTAAGATGCTGTAATTTTACACAGTGTTATCCCAGATAATACAAATTCAGGGTAAGGACATATAATCGCAACATGCAAGAGACTGCTAATGCGGTTGATCTTTTTTAATGAACCAAAAAAAAAAAAAAAAAGCTAAAAAAAACTAAAATCCTGTTTGTTGCAAATAAAAAAAGCACAAAATTTGTATTTACCATTAATAAAATATATTGCTATTCATAGGGAGACATTTGACCACTTAGTAGAAGAGCTATCATGTTATGAATAATAAGGATCTAGCTTCCGTTAATGAAATATATTGCAATTCATAGGGAAACATTTGACCACTTCAGTATGTTATAGTAGAAGAGCTATCATGTTATGAATAATAAGGATCTAGCTTCCGTTAATGAAATATATTGCAATTCATAGGGAAACATTTGACCACTTAGTAGAAGAGCTATCATGTTATGATAGATGAGGATCTAGCTTCAGTTAAATACCATGATAGGTCACTTGTCTTATGATACTTGCATCATTTATACTTGGAAATAACTAAAGAGTGATGTGCCCTTGTAACTTTAAGTATAACGCTGATGTTTTAGTATAAAGCTGATGTTTTAGCGCAATGGAGAGCAAGTAAGGTCATAGCCCTTTGCACAGCTCCAACAAGCAAGACTTATAGATTATGAGATCACATGACCTAGCAAAGCCTGAAAACTGTATGCTATTTAAATGAACACATTCCTCTGAAAGTGTAAACAAGCTTTGGCTGCTGCACGACAAATGTCAGGGCTGGCAGCCAGATACAGTGATGACTCTAATGTAACATTAAGTCAAATATAAATCACAGGACTCCACAGCTAACAGAACTGAAAATGCTATTAAGTGGCTGCTGTAGATAAATAGAGAAGACCACTTCATTTATCAATTTTATTTTTTTACTCAATATGAGCACATAAGGCAAGTAACAATATAAAGGATTTGATGAAATCAAATGGTTGGTAAAAAATCTTTTTTCAAAAAATGAAGAGAATGTTGAATTTATGCACTTGGATTAACATGAACTGATATGGGCAAACAAGTGATTTTTAGAATGATTGTTAGATCCTTTTTTCATGTTCTGAGTGACAGCACATTCATTATTAATGAGTTAATAGTAATGAACAACTGAGGGTAAAATACAGTGTTCCTCTGGAAAACCCTTCTCCATACAACTTCCACCTCCTTTTTTAATGTTTAGACAAGAAAATGGAAAACAATTCTTGAAGGCTGCTGCATCAACAGAGGAATAAATATTGAAAGAACAAAAACATTTTTCTAAAGGTATGTAAACCGCTTACTATAAACCCTTGCTTGAGTAGTAGTGTGAGCGTCCACTTGGTTCTATGAGCTCACAGTGTAAATTTAAAAAATATGCGGTAATATAAAATAATTGTACACTTATGCTATCAAAACGGATTCATTTTCTAACAACAAACTGTAGTTGTAAAACAAGCAGGCCCAGATTACAAATGGAGTGGTAATAATAGAATGTTTAGCATGGCTGACATCTCTTTAATGATAAGTAAAGGAAAGTCCAAAACGAGCCTCATAGTTGAAAAATAAAATCACACTTTATTTCATCCAATAAAAGCTTTCAGGAACAGGAGAATAGATAAAAAACCCTTGACCAAAATCTTGTCTGACTGGTTTCGGTCACAAAGACCGTAATCATAGACATGACTTCTCAGACATCTCTTTAATGAGTTCTATATTTTCAAAAGATAGTGGGGCCTCAAGCACTACATTTTTACTTTCAACTTGTATGGAGTTCAACAATAAGAGCGCTTGATTGATTTAACTTGAACGGTATTAGCCATCAATAATGAAGCTGTAAAACACAAAGAAAAAGCAAGAGAAGCAAATAGATTTTATTGCCACTATTATGAGGTCAGTATTAGACATGCAACAAATATGTTTTCGTTATTTGTTTGCACAACAAATGCAAATTTGAACTAAAAATTAATTCATTAACAAAACTAATTTGTTCTAATAAACTAATGCAAAATATGTAGATTCATTAGTTTGGTTTCTTCATTTAACAAAAACAATGTGAATGCATGAACACATTTTGTAGTAGTCCATAAGTTATTGAACAAAATTAGTTTAGCTTATGAACACATGTCTGGTCAAAAGTTCTCAAGTACATGTGTTTAATGTTGGATATGTTTTGGCACAGATCCATGGCCATGACAATTAAATAACTCCTCTCTGAACCAGGGCATTTCACAGACATGCTGTTAGACCAAGGGAAGGGTTAATTGCCTTCCTTTTGGACTCAATGAAAGTGTAAGAGAGAGTAGGCAGGATTACTTATGCAAGGAGGAGTTCCCACATTTTGAGCAAACAATCTTTATAATGGGGATGATCAGGAGGAGTTTGTGATGCAAAAAAAATCTGTTGGAGGAAGGAAACAAATTAAAATGTGTTTCATACCCAGAGAAAAACAAATTATGACTTACCAGATAATTTCCTTTCCTTCGATACAGGGAGAGTCCACAGCTGCATTCATTACTTGTGGGAACTAATACCCAAGCTAGAGAGGTCACTGAATGCTAACGGGAGGGCAAAAAGGAAGGCAGCCCAAGTCTGAGGACACCCCAGCCTGCAACCAACCCATTCTCCCGATGCTGCTGCAACAGAAGTAAAAAAGAATGTTCGGAGGAACAGATAGCCACTCAACAATCAGAACCATAAAGCTCTCATGCACGAAAACCAAGAAGACTTCACTGATTTTGAACTGAGCCATAATTTCTGAGGAGGCTAGTGAGCACCCTGTTCATCTCTGCAGGCTCCATAATGGTCAGTTCTTATGTAAAGGTCATACCTGGTTTGGAGTCTGTAGCAGAGATATGTGCTCACCCTTACAGGTATCACAAATAGAGAGAAGCAGCCGTGGCTTAGCGGCAAGAGAACAAGCCTAGGATAAGAGAGGTTCAAGTCCCTCGCTTGCCCCCAAAGGGGCGACCATGCCTGGCTGTCTGCATGGAACAGTGGGAACCATGACAGTTCCCTCCCCTTAAAATCAACCCCCGGGCATGAACAGGCTGGGTAGAGACCACTTTGAGTTCAGGGGTAAAGTCAGTCTCATCATCAGACATGTCAAGGATGCCATCTGGCAGGATTTGGTCATCATCTTCAATACTGGGAAACACTGTACCAATAGTGGCCTTGGCAACCTTCTTCCTATTCTTTTTGGTATTGGCTGCTGTTGAAGTACTCGCAGCTTGCAATGCTTTCTTGAACAAGATCCTGCTTGCAAACAAGAGTACAATTCAAGGCATAAGTGCAGTCAGGTGGCAGTACTGCTGGTGCTTGCCGGTACAGAAGTGAAGATGGTTTCAGGATTAGGCAAATCATCAGAAAGTTGAGAAGACGCTCCAGGAGCAAGAGGTAGAGGCATAACCAAGGTCTCAGGGACTTCAGGACTAGCAAGAGCAGGTTCCGTAGGTCTACAGGAAATAACAGTTTCAGAGGTTAGTAGATTCTTCTGAACAGCATGGACAATCATGACAGCAACCTTGGCACCTCACAGAATTGCATGTAGAACAAAGAGGGTGAACAAAAACAGTGCCCGTTTAGAGAGCTGGAGACCGAGGTGGGTGAATAGGGCAATTGGAGATAAAGCGCCCTCTTTCTCTGCAGTAAAAGCAAAGGCCATGGTTCCTCCTTCTGGCAAACAAGAGCTCACAATCTACCTTAAAGCACAAGGAGGAACGGCTACCATCGAATCTCTCAGTTAACAGTACAAAAGGTTCACAATATGCTGTTTCTGGGTGTACCGTACCTTTAAGAGCCCAAAAGTCCCGTCTGAGACAAGTTGGATAGTTTCTGGGTCAGGGCAGTGAGCATCCTGTTCATCTCTGCGGGCTCCATAATGGTCAGTTCTTATGTAAAGGTCTTACCTGGTTTGGAGTCTGTAGCAGAGATATGTGCTCACCCTTACAGGTATCACAAATAGAGAGAAGCAGCTGTGGCTTAGAGGCAACAGAACAAGCCTAGGATAAGAGAGGTCCCAGGTTCAAGTCCCTCGCTTGCACCCAAAGGGGCAACCACGCCTGGCTGTCTGCATGGAACGGTGGGAACCGTGACAGCTAGAAACCCAATGACTCCCAGGTGAAGGGAAAAAAACACTCCTTCATTAACAATAAAGAAGGCAACAAAGCCTCCGAAGTCCCAAGACCATTAAGGCAATATTCCCTGAGGGAAAAAAACCTTGTCCATTGAGAAATGAAAAGAACATTTAAATAACAATCATAGGGAGAAAACCCTAACAAACTTCAAAAGAACCTTAATAAATGGAAACTCCTCTAAAGAGTATGTCTTGTAAGATCACAACAAAGGGGCAATGGCATGTAGAAAAAAAATCTACAGACCGAATAAATTGCAGAAAAAAGGAATTCAAAGAACATTCCTGTAAGGTTAGAAAAATTAATTCTGAGCCACCCCAAAAAAAGAGACTAAGCTCCAAGAACAAGCAAGAAAGGTACAGGCCTGACTGTAGTCAGCGCTCCAGCAAAAAGAATGAAACGCCTGAAAGTGCGATGATCTTCTGGAACAGAAGAGCAATCAGGGAATCGAAAATTGCTGCAAGCCCACAATCAAGGAGCAAGGACTGCCGCCGTTTTCAACCCACACCTACCGCATACTATGCGACGAAGGTACTCAACAGGAAAGGAGAGCTATCTGTCCCAAAAAGGACTGCTCTAGCCAGCGCTTGCTAGGAAGGCCCTTCCCCTTCTCATCCTGGGAAAAATAAAGACAGACTCCAAAAGTCCAATAGAGAGCCAGAACACACCAGCTCCTCCCTACATGGGTGATCCTCAGCATCTATGATAGGGACCAATTATGCACCACAAAGGAACATAGCCCTTCCAGAACGCTTTCCCTCTGCTAGGCTCAAACAATTTCTCGCATTCGCTCATAGAAAGAGTCTATGATGCCCAGTAACAATACCCACGGATGTGAGACCCTTAAACCGCGATACTAACTCGCGGACAAAAACTGAACAATCAGTCTAACATGTCGCTAGCTTTGCTAGGATAAGACCAATCCCAACAATGAGTAATATCGTCCAACAGCCAGACTGCAGGCCCCACATAGGGATGCTAGCAGACTCCAGATGTAACGTCTGGCAGAAAAAAAACAAAAACACAGAAGTTGACCTGGGTTCCAAGCCACAACCTTCTGATTCAGAAATGGTGGATCTAACCACTACGCCGCATCTCCCTGAAAGCGTAAGAGGAAACCAGGGAAAGGAAAGGACTTCTGATCAGCTTCTCCAATCAGATATCACTCCTCGAGAAATAAAGATAGTCACGAACATCCGTTCCTGAAGAGCCTGCTTATTAGAGGACTGTTGACTAAGAGCCATAGTGGGCCTCCGCCCAACGTCAAACTCTAGCTCCTCCCGACTCTGCAGTAGGAACTCTCCCTTTCCAAACAAATGGAGCTACCCACCGAAAGGTCAAAACTGGTACGAACCCAGAAGACCAAAGCCTCAAGGCCGAATGCTCAGCTGAGGAACCATAGGATAAAAAGGACAGACAACTCCTGATCCACGGACTCCCATAGGACACTCACTCCCCACAGGCAGCGAAGAGACAAAGACAAAACCGTCCCTGAATAGCTATTTCAGACAGAAAGATCAGCCTTGGTAGACAATATCACCCCCCTCCCCGGCCAACAAAGACCAGAAGGGGGACTAGAGGGCATATCGCAAGATCTCAGTAAAAAAACTTCCTGACCAAAGACATAAACACCCTGGAGATTTAACCAGACACTCAAGTCTAGAGCCAACTCTGAGGATCAAAAAGACTAGAGAAAATCCCTAAAGGTCTAGTAACAGCCGATGATAAGAAACCAGAAGACCCGGGAGCTACTGCAAAATCTGGAGCAGGGTGCTGCCACCTAAACCAACAGAACCCCAAAGGGAAACAGACGATCAGAATGAGGTTTGCTGGAAGAAAAACGGTTCCTAAGAACACGATTCGCTCAAAAGGATGAAATAGAAAGACATCCTTATAGCTGAACAAAAGAAAAGAGTTCTTACAGTCTCAGACAACAGGAGCATTGTAAGTTCTGCTTAACAACCAGAGAAACCAACTAGGACGGACTCCCCTCTCCTTATTGGGCGATAGATACCGGGGCCATGACTCCAAAAGTCACCCAAAACTTCCCAAAGACGAAATCAATAGAAGAGAAGACAGTCCCAAAAGAAAGAGTCTAGCTCTGTCTCTAGGGTTCCTAGATCCATAAGATCCCTCAAGCACCCATCCAAGTTAAAGTCTAAAGCCAGATCCAGCCTGTACTCTAGTATAGAAGAACTCAAAGTGTCTGGACCAAAAGCTAGAAGGACTCCCCTTTGTGTAAAGGGAAGGAACAGACTTAAGAACCCAAAACAGGTCCTGTCTGTCATCAAGGATACAACACATCTGTGAAAACATTCAAGTGCTAACAGAAATTCTCAAATTCCAGCAATGCTAGAAAAACGGAGAAAAACAAACTAAAGAATATAAGCTCTGTGGCTTATAAAATTGTCTCGCAATTATCGGGGGACCACCACCCCCAACAGTGATCCAAATGCTTCCACCGGAAGTCTACAACAAACTCGACCAATTTAGAAGAAAATCTCAAAATCCCATGTGACAAAACGTCTTATACGCGTTTCTATAACAACCCAGAGCTCTAAAAACGGAAAACTATCCTAAAATGGAATAGCACGCAGAGGAAAAAATAATCAAATGCCCAAACATTTAACTGAAAACAGGGAGAGTGTAAACAAGACCAGGTCCAGCCTGTCACACAATCCTACTTAGAGCTCAGAACTGGGATTCTAATAAGAGAATAAAAACAACATGCAAATCGAGACGATAAGGAATAGGAAGCTAATCCTCTCTACTCGTCTTATTCAAGATCGTTATCCGATTTAGAGGACTGAGATTCACCTGACAGATCAGTACTGGGAACCTCTAACATCACCAAAAACCGGTATCAGAACGCAGGCGTGCCAATCTAAATGCTATGCTCTACGCAGTCGTAGGATTTAAGTTCGTATACTCCGACCCTGGAGGTTCAATCTCTGAAGCCTCAGAGGAAACCGCATCCCCAGAGGAATGATCGGACACAATCGTCATTTTACACGACGGCCCTTGGTCAGGAGAACATGGATTGGCCCTTCAATTGCGCGCAGCAGGAAGAGGTAGCATCGCTAAGGCCGTAGAGATATCCATGAAGAACTGCGTAGTAACCTCTGGTGGAAACAACCCCCTCACAGGTGAAGGGGGAGCGGAACTCGGGAAAACTGAATATGAAGGAACAGAAGAATCTAGGGAATGCGCCTCACTGGATTCAGAATCCTCAGAGGCGGATGGCTCAGCGGTATCAGACAACCCAACAGTGGTTGATGAGAACACCTTATAGCGGCATACGGAACATAATTGAGATGACTGGGTTACCCGGGCCTCCTCACAATATACACAGGTATCAAATTCTGTCTCGGAGTGATACTCCTATAACATATCAGAATCCTTATTATCCTTATTATCAAAAGAGAAAAAAACAACTGGCATCTTATACCCCCAATCGCTGGGGCACTCACCACCATCTATGACCCAGACAAGTATAGAAGACGCTCCTCTCCTCAGACACTTAGTCAGGAATCAGAAGCAGGAATAAACTTGACCCATCCCGGTCACATGGTGCTCATGAAGGACTGCCCCTGCTAAGAAAGGCGCACCAGCTTAATAAAAAAACTGTGCAGCCCTCAAAAAGAAAGTAACATGTACGTTCCGTATCAGCCAAAGAGCACACACGTTCATACACATAAGCAGTCAAAATCATATAACAAACATGATAAAAAAAATCCCCACTGTTCAATAACCCTCCTTAGGAGATATTAACCATTGATTCCATAAAGATAAAGGAGTCCCACTGAGACCCTGTCTTCTACCGTTAACATGTGTATAAAATGAAATGATCTTACCGGACTCTATGCCGTAGAACTGCAACACAGTCCTTCAAGTTTGACAGATTGTAGCAGCGCCTCTGACATGGACATGAGCAAAGGCAAGCAGGCAGAGAAACTCATCAACGCTGATTACTTAAGGAGCTGTTAATATGAGCCTGAATGGCTTTGAAGAAAGACTCTCCCTGCATCTCCAGACTAACTTTCATTCATGCTCTCACTGAGAGGCTGACAAGACTACTTAAAACTCCAGTCCCCTACTGAAGGGTACTACCCCCCACAAGAGAATACTCCAAATTTTCCGACACTCCTCTGCGATACTCCTGTGACGAAAGGCAAAGAATGACTGGGGGATGAGGAAAGTGGGGGAGGTATTTAAGCCTTTGGCTGGGGTGTCTTCACCTCCTCCTGGTGGCCAGGTTCTGTATTCCCACAAGTAATAAATGCAGCTGTGGACTCTCCCTGTATTTAGAAGGAAAAACTGTCCTGGAACCACCTGTTAGACATTTTTTTCTGAAAGTGGAACAACCAACCTTATGGATCTCCAGGATTTGCCTACATGGGCTTTAGATTAATTTTTGAGTAAGGCCTTTGCTTTTCACAAGTATCTCTCAGCAAGTACAAGATGGGAGGATTGTTGAGAAAATTAAGATCATCTAGGATCATCTAAGATCTTCCTGTGGAATGAAAAAACGTTTTAAAAATGTTTTTAGGTATGTGCTGACTAGGTCTAGAACCAGAGGGTTCCATAGTCTGTGGTCCAAAACTGCTACCGATGAGGCTCTTACTTGTAGAGTCTGTTATCTATTATTTTGTCACGCTTAGATGCACTTCTATAACAATAAGCTTGTCCAAAATATTAACATAGTTAAAAGACTCCTGCTAATTCAACTCCATGATGACAGATTTCCTCCAGATGCAAATGTTTTTAATAACATGCTGTTATCACAGAGGGCTACAAGGAGTCTACAACAAAGGGATGAGGTGTGCTTTGTTTAACCCAAATATGAGGGGTAACCACAACAGAAGGACGTTACTAAGAATACCTTTTGAGAATGGGTTTTGAGGCAAAATGTACTTTCCTGTCCTTATCCTAGCCTACTTAATAAGGCTCAAAGATAACTGCATGGAGGGGAGAGATTCTTTCCTTTGCATTTGTGTGGGATGCTCTGTCAATAGTATTGATATCTTGTACCCTTACAGTTTGATCTAAGGTCAGGAAGATACCATTAAAAGGGACACTGAACCCATGGTTTTGATAGAGCATACAATTTTAAGCAACTTTTTAATTTACTCATATTATCAATTTTTCTTCAGTCTCTTGCTATCTTTATTTGAAAAGCAAGAATGTAAGTTTAGAAGCCGGCCCATTTTTGGTTCATAACCTGGGTTGTGCTTGCTGATTGGTGGCTAAATGCACCCACCAATAAACAAGTGCTGTTCAGGGTCCTGAACCAAAAATTGGTTACCTACTTAGCTTAGATACCTTCTTTAAAAAAAAAAAAGATAGCAAGAGAACGAAGAAAAATTGATAATAGAGCATTAAATTTTAAGCAACTTTCCAATTTAGTCCTATCTGAATCATGAAAGAAAAAAAATGTGGGTTTAGTATCCTTTTAACTTTCATCATGTTTAAGAAAGACATGTAATTGTCCACGGATAAAATAATTGAAAACCAGGTCTGATGATACCACTAGATGGCCTACTTGACATCTTTTGATGTTTTATTGTTATGGGGGTCCAAATTCCAAAGCTGCTGGGAGAAAACCTAAAATAATCAGACTTTATAGTGGAGATCATGATGGATTGAATTAAATCCATCAAGGACTGTTATAAAAAAATGATACAGACTTTGGCAGTAATAGCCCAGAAGTAGGGTATTCAGACAGAGAGGTACACACTTGGTGAAGAATAAGTGCACTCCTGCAGAATAGCATAGGAACCTTATGGAACTTTACTTTTAGCCTAGAGCCGTACACAAAAATGGAATGGAATGCATATTAAGAGGGAAACTATTGCAGTTGAATTAAGGGTGTGAATGACTAGCACCACCCACAGAGTGGAAATGATTATTTGTTGTACACCAGCAGAAGGGAGAGTTGAAGGACAACTTAGAAAACATGAAAAGTGAACACTGGTGGCTGAAGTGTACCCTTACATTGAAAGTTACCTGAACAGCTAGGGAGATCATGGAGATGAAAGGCAGGAGAATGAAAATAGCAATCTACCAAAGCAGCACAAGTCCAGAGAAAAAGTGAGTCAGAAGCAGTCCCATTCTTATCACCAACCAATTGAAACTGAGATAGAAGGGTATATGAATGAACAAAAAAACAAAAGAAAAAACAACTCTTGTACAGGATATAAAGTAAAATATACAATTTACAAAAGGGGAGACCTTTATATATTGCCAGCTGTGAACTCCTAACTCCAGAAACAAACAGGGCAGGTTAGTGCTAGAACCTCTGCAGTGGGAGGCATGGTAGAACCCTTGCATTTCACATGAATAGAACAGATAGTAATCAGAAACATCCAGATGAATATGTATGTTAGGACACATGAATTTCACACAAATGGAAAAGGAATGGGTCAGAGTTATGCAACTAAGTTTAAAGAATTCATTCAGTAGTACAGAAAATATAAAAATAAGATCATATGTTTCAAGTAAAAAGCCACTTTCAAAAACATAAAAAAATGGGGATGATTTAATATTAACCCAATGAAAACCAATCAACAACAGCTTCAAGTGGTGTCATGAAGAAAGTACAAGATATTGAGCTACTATGAAAAAGGATTCATGTTCTAGAACTGAAGATACAAGAAGAAAAGGGGGAAAAGAAAAAAGTCTAACAAGTGAAAGTTGAAGCAAGTGATAAGTTAGGGTAGAAGATTACTGAGGCTTGCTGAGAAGATTAGATATAGAAGTAGTGCTATTAAATTACTATAAATATTATTTGTTAAATATTATAAACTTGACTTCTTGAGTAAGATGAAGCCCGTTTATCTGAGTATCTAAAATATGCATCATAAAAAAGAAAAGCAAAGTTATTTCATTCCATAGTCAAGAATACAACATTGCACAAAGTATAACAAAGCAGAATTGTTCCTTTAGATTTAAAGGGACATTAAACCCCAAAAAATTCTCTCATGATTCAGACAGAGAATACAATTTTAAACAAAAACAGAATTTATGCTTACCTGATAAATTACTTTCTCCAACGGTGTGTCCGGTCCAACGTGTCATCCTTACTTGTGGGAATATCTCTTCCCCAACAGGAAATGGCAAAGAGTCCCAGCAAAAGCTGGCCATATAGTCCCTCCTAGGCTCCGCCCACCCAAGTCATTCGACCGACGGACAGGAGGAAAAAACAGGAGAAACTATAGGGTGCCGTGGTGACTGTAGTTAGAGAAAATAATTCATCAAACCTGATTAAAAAACCAGGGCGGGCCGTGGACCGGACACACCGTTGGAGAATGTAATTTATCAGGTAAGCATAAATTCTGTTTTCTCCAACATTGGTGTGTCCGGTCCACGGCGTCATCCTTACTTGTGGGAACCAATACCAAAGCTTTAGGACACAGATGAAGGGACGGAGCAAATCAGGTTACCTAAACGGAAGGCACCACGGCTTGCAAAACCTTTCTCCCAAAAATAGCCTCCGAAGAAGCAAAAGTATCAAATTTGTAAAATTTGGCAAAATTGTGCAGTGAAGACCAAGTCGCTGCCTTACATATCTGATCAACAGAAGCCTCGTTCTTGAAGGCCCATGTGGAAGCCACAGCCCTAGTAAAGTGAGCTGTGATTCTTTCAGGGGGCTGCCGTCCGGCAGTCTCGTAAGCCAATCGGATGATGCTTTTAAGCCAAAAGGAAAGAGAGGTAGAAGTCGCTTTTTGACCTCTCCTCTTACCAGAATAGACGACAGAGAAGATGTTTGTCTGAAATCCTTTGTAGCTTCTAAATAGAATTTTAGAGCACGGACTACGTCCAAATTGTGCAACAAACGTTCCTTCTTTGAAACTGGATTCGGACACAAAGAAGGTACAACTATCTCCTGGTTAATATTTTTGTTAGAAATAACCTTTGGAAGAAAACCAGGCTTAGTACGCAAAACCACCTTATCTGCATGGAACACCAGATAGGGTGGAGAACACTGCAAAGCAGATAACTCAGAAACTCTTCTAGCAGAAGAAATAGCAACCAAAAACAAAACTTTCCAAGATAACAACTTAATATCTATGGAATGTAAGGGTTCAAACGGAACCCCTTGAAGAACTGAAAGAACTAGATTTAAACTCCAGGGAGGAGTCAAAGGTCTGTAAACAGGCTTGATCCTAACCAGAGCCTGAACAAATGCTTGAACATCTGGCACAGCTGCCAGTCGTTTGTGTAATAAGACATTTTGGAACATTGACATTTGAGTTTTGATTACAGCACTAATCCCATCTAGGACACTTTTTAGGACCCAGACCTCTTTGTTTCTTTTTTCTTTTTTCTTTCAACAAGCATATTAGAGGATCTGATATTTCAGGCTTAACCTAGAGTCTAATCACAGTATATTCCTACTCAAGGTGCTATTTTTAGCCCTTTTCAAAGTTTGATATTGTTTTAAACGCATCATTTTGATCATTTGACTATTTGATGATATGATTTTACTGCATAACCTTTATTATACACATTGTAACTAGTCTTGGATCCATAGACTAGGAAGGTTTATTGTTTTTAATATTATTGTTATTTCTCTTGTATTATTAAACTCTGCATTTTTTACACCTAGCCTCCGTGTGCTGGCGCCTGGTTACCTCATCTTTTTAAACATTCCTACACCATTGGTGATAGCTAGGTATCACCCTTTTCCGGGCATACAGGTGTGAGTTGGCGCTTTAGTACACTACCTATTCTACACTGATTATTCGAACCTAGCACTACTATAGCAGCCACTCCTTTTATATTTTATATTTTATATTTTATATTCTATTGATTCTCTTAGATGGAGTCATTAGCCCTACTACGAGAGGATGTACTTATAGATGTTAACATACAACAGAAACAAATTAACATTGAACTAGAAGAAGATGAAACTGTAGATATACAGTCCATATTTAGACACTTAGAGAAACTTTTAATCTCAGAGGTTAAGTACAAGGCCGAGATATCATTCTTAAAGAAGTGTCTCGAACTAGACATTATTCCAAAAGGCCTTATGACTCATAAAGAGTGTGCATTTCCTCTCTCTAATTCAATATCTGAGAGATGGAAAACAGTCTTGATAAACACATCGAGACAACTGATTAAACTTATTATTGAATACAGAGAGTCTCTAACAGCGGATATGGACTCTAAAATTAAATACAACGAAGAGATTCTACTGAACTTAGAACATTCGGGACAAGAATCTAAAGATATAATAGATAAAAAAGAAAATCTTTTTAAGAAAGTAAAGAAAGTAAGGGATGAAGTAATCCAGAAAAAGACTAAAAAACTTATGAGAGAGCTAGAAAATAAGGAATCAAATATTGATAAATATGAGAATAATGAAACTAGGGAGAATCAGGAATCAAATATAGAAAATATAGAGACAGAAACAACAAATATACGAACTATAGTCACACATCCCAAGAATAATAAACAGCAAAGAAATCAACATTTACCTGAATCCAATCTAGATTCCAATAGATACACCAATAGACATGAATATCACACAACCCAAAGGCCGAATTATTATAGACCACCCCGGAGATACTTCAACCGAGCAAATCATTTTAGACATTCAACACACCCACAAAATAAGACCCATTATGATAATAGAAGATATGATGATAACTACCATCAGAATTATTATAATAATGATAGGGATTTCAGACAAAGAGGGGACTACTCACCTGATAGAAGGAGGAACATTCAGGAGGACAGATGGGATAATTATCACAATAGGACACCAAACCACACAAGAATTAGGAGTAATTTCAGAAATACACCAAGAGGTTATTATGAGAGGAGAGCATATCAACATAGATATAATGATGAAGAACGTTCATATCAATACAGACATAACGATTTTGAATATAGATATGAGGATGAAAGAGATATCCCACCAAGGAGAAACAACACATATCAAACTCCAGCAAATAACTATAGGACACAATGGAGAAAAGGAGAAAATACCTACTCCGAGAAGGAACCTAAGAAAGATCATGCAAGAGAAGAATGGAGAATGGAACAACATATGAAACAGACGGAACAACGAGAAGGTCCTCAAAGGCTGACAACTGCCACTGAAACCAATTCACCTTTTTTAGAGCAGGATCATATACACAACAGGGAGAAGGAGAGAATGCCAAAGGCACAGAGGGAAGGAAGATCGGAAAAGCCGACAACATCCTGAAAAAGAAGAAGAGAAAAACCCACCGTGGGAAAAGAGGAGGAGCAAATAAGAGTAAAAATAAAGAAACCGAAATCACCCTGGCAACTGAAGAGAAAACAGGAGGCATCTTTAATTTAAGCTCCCATGCACTCTCTAAAGACGAGACCTCTATCCTAAAGTATGGCCTCTCTTTTGCCCCTACAAGAAGTTTGAATAAATTCCAAACTTTCATTAATGTAAAGGAGTTTATTCGGAAGCTAACTCTCAAAAGATTCTTTGCAAAATCTCCTATTGAGAGATCAGCCTACACCTCACAGGGAGGTATGGATATATACAAACATACAGACTTAAAGCCTAAGTCAACGTTTTACCCTACAAACAGCAAGGGAACAGCTATAGAGTCATTTGAGACTGTGGTCTGTAAAGAGATAAGGGAGATACAGCCCGGCAAACTAAAGATTAGAAAACACAATCTATCTAATCAACAAATAAAAACCATCAGAACTCTAGAAGACAACCACAATTTAACGATCAAACCGGCAGATAAAGGAGGGGGAATCGTAATCATGAATAACATAGATTACAAATTAGAGAACACAAGGATTCTAAGTGACAAGGAGACCTATCTAAGATTACCAGAAAATCCGGTAACAATATACAAAAATGAATTGCTAACGATTTTGGATCAGGCCAAAGAACAGGGGATATTAAACAAAAAAGAGTATGACTATATCAACATCAGTCACCCGATAACCCCAATACTATACCACTTGCCCAAGATCCATAAATCTCTGCAGAAGCCACCAGGAAGGCCAATCATTTCAGGCATTGGGTCTTTGACCTCAAACCTTTCTGAATACATCGATCTGAACCTCCAGAGATATGTGAAGCAGTTACCTTCCTACCTAAAGGACTCCACACAGGTACTAAATCTCCTAGATGAAATAACTTGGGAAGAGGGATATATTCTAGCTACATGTGACGTCACGTCCTTATACACGTGTATCCCACACGAAGATGGTCTAGAAGCGGTGGAATTCTTTCTAGATAAAGATGTGGAACTTCAAGAAGAACAGAAGATATTCATCCTGGAAGGGATTCGATATATTCTCACCCATAACTACTTCTACAATGAGGGAAGTTATTATCAACAGATATGCGGTACGGCGATGGGTACCAGGTTCGCACCCAGTTATGCCAACTTGTATATGGGAAAATGGGAACATATCTTCTGGGAGTCATGCCCAGCAAGTGCGGACCTGGTACTCTATCGCCGGTACATAGACGATATCATCATCATCTGGAAGGGGACACAGGAAGACCTTGACTACACTATTGAGGTGATGAACAGAAGTACAAACAACCTAAAATTTACATACACCTGGAGTAAGACCGAACTGGTCTTCCTAGACCTCAAAATTGAAATAGAAAATGGTAGAATGGAGACATCTACATTTTTTAAAAAAGTGGACAGTAACAACTTCATCCACAGGATGAGTTGTCATCACAAGTCCTGGAAGGACAATATCCCAACAGGACAGCTCTTGAGAATAAAGAAGAACTGCTCTACCCATGAAAAATGGGAACAACAAGCAAGACTTATTAAGAGCAAGTTCCTGGAGAGAGGATATGACGGAAACCAATTGGAACAGAAGATACAGGACATTAGCCATATTGAAAGAACGGAACTGATGAAATACAAAAGGAAAGAAGAACCAGCGGGAGATGATACCCTTAATGTAAATATGATAACAGAATACAGTGGGAACAAAAAGATTATTGAAAATATATTCCGCAAGCATTGGTCATTGTTGAAAGATGACGATATTATTGGCGAAAAACTACCACCTGAACCAAAGTTCGTATACAGGAAGACCAAGAACTTAAAAAGCAAGCTAGCTCCTAGTATACAAAAGAAGAAAATATCAGGCGTACAAGACGTCTATGGGAATAAAATTAAAGGTTTCTTTCCTTGTATATCATGCAAGGCTTGCAAACATGGTATTAAATCTGCCACCTTCAGTTGTTTCCACACGAAAGAAAAATACAAAATACACGATTTAATCAGATGTCAAGACAGTGGGGTCATCTACATTCTACAATGCTCCTGCGGGCTTCAATATGTGGGACAAACGTCCAGGACCCTGAAGGAAAGAATACGCGAACACCTACTTCTCATTGAGAAACTGAATATGGACACAGCCCTATACCGCCATTTCTCGATTAAACATCAGGGAAACACAAAAGATCTATCCTTTATGGGGATACAAAAAGTGACGAAATGTTGGAGAGGTGGCAATTACAATAACAAACTACGCATTGCCGAATCGAAATGGATCTTTGACCTTGATTGTCTCTACCCAAAGGGACTGAACAATAAAGAAGACCTTTCACACCTGTTTTGAATATAATCTAAAACTTAAAATAATTAAACAGTAACTTTGAAGAACACACCTCAAGAAAGAACCACATGGCTAATGATCCCATAGAATATCTCTTAAAAATCTCGTCCTAATGTCTCCACTTGAATACGTTATGATCTGATATGAAATGCTGAGAGAAACACCATCTAACCTCAAAATAAGAATATAATATGATCCACACCTAGCCCTCCAAAAAGAAAAGAAATTACCAAGATCCCAAACTCAGATAAGTAATAGAGAACACTGTCCCTCTTATCTCCCGTAGCCAGAGAACACTAAGATTAAAGATATACTTCTGCTAATTGATTATCTATTAGATACATTACCTCAAAAGTGCAACTATAGAAGATACACTAATTCTGAAGGATAAGTAGTCTATTTGAATTTTATAAACTGAGCACATAAGATCTCTCCCCTTAGTTCTCCTCCCATTCACGAATATAAACTACACCATTATTATTATTATATTTAAACTATCCGTTAGAAATATAGTAGTAATCTGGGAGGAAATATAGTCTCCTCTTGTTCCGCTATGAGTAACGATTAAAACACTTGTACCCTAAGGGATTATTCCACAGACATTGCTTTATCCTCTATTTTTTAATTTTTATTCTTTATTTTCTATTTTCTATTTATCTTTTTTATATTAAACAACTAGCCCTCCAGAGAGGACAGACCAACACACAGAAATAGGTTTTTTAGAGATTAGACGGCAGAGTGTTTGAGCAATAAGCCGTGCCTCTGCTACAAAATATACGACTGAAACATGCCTTGTCTCCTTACACATAACTGACCAGTCCTCAGATCTCCCACCAATTCCTCTAATACCACACACATATGTATATATAGATATATATAGCTCTACCAAAATTCCTGTTAATCAGATCCAAGCTCTATGAAGCAAACAGACCCAATACAAATATCAGTAGATAAGAAACCTCGATATACCTCTATAATGAAAGAGATTTAAGAAACAATACAATTACAATTTTTAAATAGGAAATTCGTTTCAAAATAAGGGGGATATTAAACGCACTTAACCAGTGATAACATAAGCAAGATAAGCTTTCCAACTTCACTATGGATTAAGCACACTAAAGGATTAGAGAGTATATATTCCCAAATATATAAGTATTAAGGAATCTCACACCTTCGGTTATACCCGATCACCAGTGGAGCTACCAGTGACGTCATAGCCAATGGGATAATAAAGAATTCGGCTCTCCCCAAAAAAACAACCAATAGGAAGCCCAAAAAAACGGCACCGCAAAATACAGTTAATATCGCAACCAAAAGTATAGAATTGGGACATAGGATATTATACCACTAATATAGATGTAATAGTTAGAAGAATAATTTGCAATATAGTTTATATCAGGTATAATAGCTGCGATTAACGACAGCCACCCCCGACCGGAAGTGACGTCACGGGTACACGGAGGCTAAAAAAACCGCTCTTCTAGCAATATAACCTCATTTCTCAAAGTGTAGATATAGTATATATATAGAATATATCACTATTATATAGGGCTCTATAAAGAAAAACAATGAAACGAAATATTGATAATTTCAACAAAACAACGAAACCGGAAGTAATACGAAACCCACATCCGGTCACTCATAAATAATAGCTATAAAAGGCCATCAACCAGTACAAGTAATCAGTCTTGATAAAGGCCTAGAGAGGCCGAAACGCGTAGACCTTGTACTGGTAAGTCTGATTTCATTGAAGCACCTTTTTGTTAATTTATTACACATTGTACCTATTTCTTTTTTCCACAGGTGCCTACTGTTTTTTGCATTTTATTTTTGCAATTATACTGTTTTTTGCATTTTATTTTTGCAATTATACTGTTTTTTATCGTCTTGTATTTACGTTTTCCACCATGGATGATTTTCTCATCTTGTGAGTGAATTCCCTGCTCCAAAGACACTAGAACACTATCTGTTTTCAGGAAAGCTGCATCACTCTGAAGTTTTATATTGTGTGTGTATCATTTGGAGTTATTTTTGCACTACCGCAATAATCACTGTCAGTTTATTTTTATATTACACTGTTTTTTTCTCGATTCACTGGTTTTTCAATCCACGGTCTTCACGAATTGGACTATTTTTAAGATTTTTTCAACACATCGCTTTGGATACATTTTGGCACATTTTGGAACATTGACATTTGAGTTTTGATTACAGCACTAATCCCATCTAGGACACTTTTTAGGACCCAGACCTCTTTGTTTCTTTTTTCTTTTTTCTTTCAACAAGCATATTAGAGGATCTGATATTTCAGGCTTAACCTAGAGTCTAATCACAGTATATTCCTACTCAAGGTGCTATTTTTAGCCCTTTTCAAAGTTTGATATTGTTTTAAACGCATCATTTTGATCATTTGACTATTTGATGATATGATTTTACTGCATAACCTTTATTATACACATTGTAACTAGTCTTGGATCAATAGACTAGGAAGGTTTATTGTTTTTAATATTATTGTTATTTCTCTTGTATTATTAAACTCTGCATTTTTTACACCTAGCCTCCGTGTGCTGGCGCCTGGTTACCTCATCTTTTTAAACATTCCTACACCATTGGTGATAGCTAGGTATCACCCTTTTCCGGGCATACAGGTGTGAGTTGGCGCTTTAGTACACTACCTATTCTACACTAATAAGACAGATAAAGCAGAAATCTGTCCCTTTAGAGAACTCTCTGATAATCCTTTATCCAAACCTTCTTGTAGAAAGGAAAGGATCTTAGGAATTTTGACCTTATTCCATAAGAATCCCTTGGATTCACACCAGCAGATATATCTTTTCCATATTTTATGGTAAATTTTTCTAGTTACCAGTTTTCTGGCTTGAACTAGAGTATCTATCACATTGTATTATTTTGGTCACTTCTTTCATCGCCAGGGAACTCCTTGTTCCCCCCTGATGATTGATATAAGCAACAGTCGTCATGTTGTCTGATTGGAATCTTATGAATCTGGCCTTTGCTAGCTGAGGCCAAGCCCTGAGAGCATTGAATATCGCTCTCAGTTCCAGAATGTTTATCGGGAGAAGAGACTCTTCCCGAGACCATAGTCCCTGAGCTTTCAGGGATTCCCAGACCGCGCCCCAGCCCACTAGACTGGCGTCGGTCGTGACGATGACCCACTCTGGTCTGCGGAAGCTCATTCCCTGGGATAGGTGGTCCAGGGTTAGCCACCAACGGAGTGAATCTCTGGTCTTCTGATCTACTTGAATCACTGGAGACAAGTCTGTAAAGTCCCCATTCCACTGTTTCAGCATGCACAGTTGTAATGGTCTTAGATGAATTCGCGCAAAAGGAACTATGTCCATTGCTGCAACCATCAACCCTACTACTTCCATGCACTGAGCTACGGAAGGACGAGGAATAGAATGAAGAACTTGACAAGTGTTTAGAAGTTTTGACTTTCTGACTTCTGTCAGGAAAATCCTCATTTCTAAAGAATCTATTTTTGTTCCCAAGAAAGGAACTCTTGTCGACGGAGACAGGGAACTTTTTTCTATGTTCACCTTCCATCCGTGAGATCTGAGAAAGGCCAGAACGATGTCTGTATGAGCCTTTGCCTTTGAAAGAGACGACGCTTGTATTAGAATGTCGTCCAAGTATGGTACTACTGCAATCCCCCTCGGTCTTAGAACCGCTAGAAGGGACCCGAGTACCTTTGTGAAAATCCTTGGAGCAGTGGCTAACCCGAATGGGAGGGCCACAAACTGGTAATGTTTGTCCAGAAAGGCGAACCTTAGGAACTGATGATGTTCTTTGTGGATAGGGATATGTAGATACGCATCCTTTAGATCCACGGTAGTCATAAATTGACCTTCCTGGATTGTAGGTAGAATCGTTCGAATGGTTTCCATTTTGAACGATGGTACTCTGAGAAATTTGTTTAGGATTTTTAAATCCAGAATTGGTCTGAAGGTTCCCTCTTTTTTGGGAACTATGAAGAGATTTGAGTAAAATCCCATTCCTTGTTCCGCCATTGGAACTGGGTGTATCACTCCCATTTTTAACAGGTCTTCTACACAATGTAAGAATGCCTGTCTCTTTATTTGGTTTGAGGATCAGCGAGATATGTCGAACCTTCCCCTTGGGGGTAGTTCCTTGAATTCCAGGAGATAACCCTGAGAAACTATTTCTAGCGTCCAGGGATCCTGAACATCTCTTGCCCAAGCCTGAGCAAAGAGAGAGAGTCTGCCCCCTACTAGATCCGGTCCCGTATCGGGGGCTACTCCTTCATGCTGTTTTGTTAGCAGCAGCAGGCTTCTTAGCCTGCTTACCCTTGTTCCAGCCTTGCATCGGTTTCCAGGCTGGTTTGGTTTGTGAAGCGTTACTCTCTTGTTTAGAGGATGCAGAGTTAGAGGTCGGTCCGTTCCTGAAATTGTGAAAGGAACGAAAATTAGACTTATTCTTGGCTTTGAAAGGTCTATCTTGTGGAAGGGCGTGGCCCTTTCCCCCAGTGATGTCAGAAATAATCTCTTTCAATTCTGGCCCAAAGAGAGTTTTACCCTTGAAGGGAATATTGAGTAATTTTGTCTTGGAAGATACATCCGCTGACCAAGACTTTAGCCAAAGCGCTCTGCGCGCCACAATTGCAAACCCTGAATTTTTCGCCGCTAATCTAGCTAATTGCAAAGCGGCATCTAAAATAAAAGAATTAGCCAACTTGAGTGCGTGAACTCTGTCCATAACCTCCTCATACGGAGTCTCTCTACTGAGCGACTTTTCTAGTTCCTCGAACCAGAACCACGCTGCTGTAGTGACAGGAACAATGCACGAAATGGGTTGCAGGAGGTAACCTTGCTGTACAAAAATCTTTTTAAGCAAACCCTCCAATTTTTTATCCATAGGATCTTTGAAAGCACAATTATCCTCGATAGGGATAGTAGTGCGCTTGTTTAGAGTAGAAACTGCCCCCTCGACCTTAGGGACTGTCTGCCATAAGTCCTTTCTGGGGTCGACCATAGGAAATCATTTTTTAAATATAGGAGGGCGGACAAAAGGTATGCCGGGCCTCTCCCACTCCTTATTCACTATGTCCGCCACCCGCTTGGGTATAGGAAAAGCGTCGGGGGTGCACCGGAACCTCTAGGAACTTGTCCATCTTGCATAATTTTTCTGGAATGACCAAGTTGTCACAATCATCCAGAGTAGATAACACCTCCTTAAGAAGTGCGCGGAGATGCTCTAATTTAAATTTAAATGTCACAACATCAGGTTCAGCCTGTTGAGAAATTCTACCTGAATCTGAAATTTCCCCATCTGACAAAACCTCCCTCATGGCCCCTTCAGATTGGTGTGAGGGTATGACAGAGCAATTATCATCAGCGCCCTCCTGCTCTTCAGTGTTTAAAACAGAGCAATCGCGCTTTCTCTGATATGTAGGCATTTTGGATAAAATATTTGCTATGGAGTTATCCATTACAGCCGTCAATTGTTTCATGGTAATAAGCATTGGCGCGCTAGAAGTACTAGGGGCCTCCTGCGTGGGCAAAACTGGTGTAGACACAGAAGGAGATGATGTAGAACCATGTCTACTCCCTTCATCTGAGGAATCATCTTGGGCAATTTAATTATCTGTGGCAGTACTGTCCTTACTTTGTTTGGACGCTATGGCACAGTTATCACACAATTTTGAAGGGGGAGACACATTGGCTTTCATACATATAGAACATAGCTTATCTGAAGGTGCAGACATGTTAAACAGTCTTAAACTTGTCAATAAAGTACAAAAAAAAAGTTTAAAATTTAAAGTGACAGTAACGTTTTGTTTTAAACAGTGCACACTTTATTACTGAATATGTGAAAAAGTATGAAGGAATTGTTAAAAAATTACCAAATTTTCACCACAGTGTCTTAAAGCATTCAAGGTATTGCACACCAATTTTCAAAGCTTTAACCCTTAAATTAAAGAAACCGGAGCCGGTTACAATTTTAACCCCTCTACAGTCCCAGCTACAGCCTTTGCTGCGACTTTACCAAACCCAGAGGGGAATACGATACCAAATGAAGCCTTTTAGGAAGTTTTCCAACTACTTTGGGATCCTCACACATGCATCTGCATGTCTGCTCTCAAAAAGTAACTGCGCAGTAATGGCGCGAAAATGAGGCTCAGCCTACAACTGGGAAGGCCCTTCCTGACTGGAAAGGTGTCTAACACAGTGCCTGACGTTAAAAAACGTTCCCCAAGCTTACAAGTGTGAATTACAAGCATAAACATGTATAAAATGCCCAAATAAAGCAATCGATTTTGCCCATAAAAGTGTCTACCAGTTTTATAGCCCATATTAAGCCCTTTATTCTGTTTGAGACTAAGAAAATGGCTTACCGGTCCCCATGAGGGGAAATGACAGCCTTCCAGCATTACACAGTCTTGTTAGAAATATGGCTAGTCATACCTTAAGCAGAAAAAGTCTGCTAACTGTTTCCCCCAACTGAAGTTACTTCATCTCAACAGTCCTATGTGGAAACAGCACCCGATTTTAGTTACTATCTGCTAAAATCATCTTCCTCTCAAACAGATTCTTCATCTTTTTCTGTTTCAGAGTAAATAGTACATACCAGCACTATTTTAAAATAACAAACTCTTGATAGTAGAATAAAAAACTACAACTAAAACACCACATACGCTTAACCATTTCCGTGGAGATGTTGCCTGTGCAACGGCAAAGAGAATGACTGGGGTGGGCGGAGCCTAGGAGGGACTATATGGCCAGCTTTTGCTGGGACTCTTTGCCATTTCCTGTTGGGGAAGAGATATTCCCACAAGTAAGGATGACGCCGTGGACCGGAAACACCAATGTTGGAGAAATTCCAGTTTACTTCTGTTATCTAATTTGCTTCATTCTTTAGATGTCCTTTATTAAAGAAATAGCAATGCACATGGGTGAGCCAATCACATGAGGCATCTATGTGCAGCCACCAATCAGAAGCCACTGAGCATATCTAGATATGCTTTTCAGGAAAGAATATCAAGAGAATTAAGCAAATTTGATAATAGAAGTAAATTAGAAAGTTGTTTAAAATGGTATTCTCTATCTGAATCATGAAAGAAAAAATGTGGGTTTAATGTCCTTTTAAGACACAGACATTTTTACATAAACTTTCACTAGCAAGAATAAAGAATGTTCCCTTACCGCTAAATCACTGTATATGTGATCTCCAAAGTACAAAACTTTTGATCCTCGCCAGCCGGTAAGCTTCAGAAATTCAAATAAATTACCCTTTGAAAATAAAAACAACTTTATTTTAACTTTTATTTTTTTTAATTTTTTTCTTGGTTTTTAAAAAAGGCACAATTTTAAAATGTAATAGTTTTTTTGTTCGTTAACATGAATGATTGGCACCAGAAATAGTTAGACTTAGTTAATGCACACCTGCTGTAATTAGGACAAAAGCAGGTGTGCAGTGCACAGAGGCATAACTAAAATATTAAATACTCAAAAGAAAGAGGGGTTAAATCAAAAGGGAGAGGCAAAAACAACATATACCCTCCACTGATGATTTAAAAGTATACCATTGCCTGGCACAATACTAATAACGTCATATAAGAAAAATCAGTAGAATACCACCCACAAATGCTCATGAACATGTCATTTAATAATATAGTACTGACATAGATACTATTAAATATTTGCCAAATATCAACATCAAAATATAGCTAAGAATAAGCCACCTTAGCGGTATAGAACAAACACACAATTACAGCAGATGAAATATATATATATTGCTCAAAGGGTACCCTTGATACAAAAGTTATTTAGGGAGCTCCCTATGTGTAAATAGCACCTCTTCTCCGGTATCGGTTTAAATGAAATCACAATGATATTCCAATGTTAGAAATCTCCACCTCCTAAGGATTCACGGAAAGTCCTTGTGTGCAGCTGTATCCCCAATTAATAAGCAAGCAGTGAAGCGGTTAGAAGCAGTCTTCCCCAGATAGTATGTATACAGTCAGTATTATGCAAAGGCTAGGGTATAGGCAGGGTAGGTAGCAAAGCATATAGTTCTCACCCAATATGTAGAAAACTGGCATTCAGTATGTCCGTTGCAGGGGCTCAAAATGCTACTCACCTTACCCTCCTAGAATCATCCCATCTCGCTCCGTTGACTGGGGGGCCGGTTGCTTAATAACCCTTATGCTTACCAAGAGAGTTCCACATATATGATGAAAGCTGCCATAGCTGGACCTCAATCAGTTCACCTAGATCCGATGTTGGAGATTGTCCGATATATTACCAGCATCTGCTGTAAAGACGTGTAGCTGCCTTGCAAAGCTATGGCAGCTTTCATCATATATGTGGAACTCTCTTGGTAAGCATAAGGGTTATTTAGCAACCGGCCCCCCAGTCAACAGAGCGAGACGGGATGATTATATATTATTGTTGTAGGGATCTGGGGTTTATTAGCTACAGGCGTACCTCAGAGATATTGCGGGTTTGGTTCCAGACTACTGCTAAAAAGTGGATATAGCAATAAAGTCCCAATCATTTTTTTATTTCCCAGTGCATATAAAAGTTATATTTACACTATACTGTAGTCTATTAAATGTGCAATAGCATCATGACTAAAAAAAAAGTACATACCTTAATTAAAAAATACTTTATTGCTAAAAAATACTAACCATCACCTGAGCCTTCAGTGAGTCAATCTTTTTGCTGATGGTATATATGTGTATATATACATATATACACACATACACATATGTGTATTTATGTGTTTATATGTGTATTTATGTTGGAAAAATGGCTCTAATAGACTTGCTTGACACTGGGTTGCCACAAACCTTCAATTTGTAAAAAGAAAATTTATGCTTACTTGATGCATTTATTTCTATAGTCAACGGATTTCATCCTTACTTGTGGGACATCGCCTCCTGGTCAGCAGGAGGAGGCAAAGAGCACCACAGCAGAGCTGTATAAATAGCTCCTCCCTTCCCTCCCCCTCCAGTCATTCGACCGAAGTTAGGAAGAGAAAGGAAAAGCCAAGGTGCAGAGGTGACTGAAGTTTAACAAAAACAAAAAAAACCTCTCTCATAAAACAGGACGGGCCGTGGACTCATCGTATCCAAAAAGAAATAAATTTATCAGGTAAGCATAAATTTTCTTTTCTTTTTTAAGCTACGATGAGTCCACGGATTTCATCCTTACTTGTGGGATACAATACCAAAGCTATAGTACACAGATGAAAGGGAGGGACAAGACAGGGAACCTAAAAAGAAGGCACCACTGCTTGAAGAACCTTCCTCCCAAAAGCAGCCTCAGCCGAGGCAAAAGTATCAAATTTGTAAAATTTGGAAAAAAAGTGTTGAGACAACCAAGTTGCAGCTTTGCAAATCTGTTCAACAGAAGCATAATTTTTAAATGCCCATGAGGAAGCCACAGCCCTAGTGGAATGAGCCGTAATTCGTTCAGGAGGCTGCTGACCAGCAGTCTCATAAGCAAAACGGATGATACTCCTCAGCCAAAAAGAAAGAGGTAGCCGTAGCTTTCTGACCCCTACGTTTCCCTGAAAAAAACGACAAATAAGGAAGATGATTGACGAAAATCCTTAGTCGCTTGTAAATAGAACTTTAAAGCACGGACTACGTCTAAATTATGTAACAGACGTTCCTTCTTGGAAGAAGGATTAGGACACAAGGAAGGAACAACAATTTCCTGATTAATATTCTTGGTTGAAACCACTTTAGGAAGAAAACCAGGTTTAGTACATAACACCACCTTATCCGAATGGAAAATAAGATAAGGAGAATCACATTGTAAAGCTGAAAGCTCAGATACTCTTCGAGCAGAAGAAATAGCTACCAGAAATAAAACTTTCCAAGATAATAACTTAATATCTATGGAATGCATAGGTTCAAACGGAACCCCTTGAAGAACTCTATAAGAACTAAATTTAAACTCCATGGAGGAGCAATAGATCTAAATACAGGCCTGATCCTAGTCAGAGCCTGACAGAAAGAATGTACATCTGGAACATCTGCCAGACGCTTGTGTAACAAAATAGATAAAGCAGAAATCTGCCCCTTTAAAGAACTTGCTGATAACCCTTTCTCCAATCCCTCTTGGAGAAAAGACAAAATCCTTTGGATTCACACCAATAAAAGATATTTACGCCATATCTTATGGTAAATTTTCCTATTAACAGGCTTGCGTGCCTGAATTAAAGTATCTATGACCGAATCAGAAAAACCCCGCTTAGATAAAATTAAGCGTTCAATCTCCAAGCAGTCAGTTGCAGAGAAACTAGATTTGGATGATGGAAGGGACCCTGAATGAGAAGGTCCCTTCTCAATGGTAGCCTCTATGGTGGCTGAGACGACATGTCCACCAGATCGGCATACCAAATCCTGCGAGGCCACGCCGGAGCAATGAGGATCACTGATGCCCTCTCCTGTTTGACCCGAGCAATCACCCGGGGAAGGAGAGCAAACGGAGGGAATACATAAGCTAGGCTGAAAGACCAAGGCATTGCTAAGGCATCTATCAGCTCGGCCTGGTGATTCCTGGACCTGGACCCATATCTTGGAAGTTGGGCATTCTGACGAGACGCCATGAGATCCAACTCTGGTCTGCCCCATCTGAGAATCAGGTTGGAGAATACCTCCGGGTGGAGTTCCCATTCCCCCGGATGAAACGTCTGTCTGCTCAGAAAATTTGCCTCCCAGTTTTCCACCCCTGGAATGTAGATCGCTGACAGATGGCAAGAGTGAGACTCTGCCCACTGTATAATCTTGGCTACTTCTGTCATCGCTAAGGAACTCCTTGTTCCTCCCTGATGATTGATGTAAGCTACCGTCGTTATGTTGTCCGACTAAAATCTGATAAACTTGGTCAAAGCCAACTGAGGCCAAGCCAGAAGCGCATTGAAAATTGCTCTCAACTCTAGGATTTTGATGGGAAGGAGAGACTCTGAGGGAGTTCCAGACTGCCCCCCATCCTAACAGGCTGGCATCTGTCGTCACAATCACCCATGAGGGTCTGCGGAAGCAAGTTCCCTGAGACAGATGATCCAGCGACAACCACCACAGAAGAGATTCCCTTGTCTTCTGATCTAGATTTATCCGAGGAGACAAATCTGAAAAATCCCAATTCCACTGCCTGAGCATGCTCAATTGCAGAGGCCTGAGATGAAAACGCGCAAACGGTACGATGTCCATTGCCACCACCATCAATCCTATTACCTCCATACACTGAGCCACTGACGGCAGAGGATTGGACTGAATGGCTCGACATGTATACAGAATCTTTAACTTTCTGACCTCCGTCAGAAAAATTTTCATTACAACAGAGTCAATTAGAGTTCCCAGAAAGGACACCCTTGTCTGAGGAATTAAACTCTTTCCCAGATTTAAATTCCACCCGTGAGTAATCAGGAAGGATAGCACAATGTCGGTATGGAACGTTGCTAGCTGATATGATGACGCCTGGTTTAGAATATCGTCCAGATAGGGCGCCACTGCAATGCCCCGCAGCCTTAGAAACGCCAGAAGAGACCCCAAAACCTTTGTGAAAATTCTGGGCGCCGTTGCCAGACCGAAAGGGAGAGCCACAAACTGGAAGTGTCCAAAAAGGCACTTGTGATGATCTCTGTGGATAGGAACATGAAGATATACATCCTTTAGATCCACTGTTGTCATAAATTGACCCTCTTGGATCAATGGAAGAATGGTATGAATAGTTTCCATCTTGAACAATGGAACTCTGAGAAACTTGTTTAGACTCTTGAGATCTAAGATAGGTCTGAAAGTTCCCTCTTTTTTCGGAACTACAAACAGATTTGAATAAAATCCCTGTCCCTGTTCCTGAATTGGAACAGGACATATTACTCTCATGGATGAGAGGTCTCTTACACAGCTTAAGAACACCTTTCTCTTTGTCTGGTCTACAGACAACCGTGAAAGAAGAAACCTTCCTCTGGGAGAATAATTTCTGAACTCCAGATTGTATCCCTGAGATATTATATCTATTGCCCAGGGATCCTGAACATCTCGCATCCAAGTCTGGATAAAGAAAGACAGTCTGCCCCCAACTAGATCCGGTCCTGGGTCGGGGGCCAACCCTTCATGCTGACTTGGGAGCAGCAGAAGGCTTCTTGGATTGTTTACCCTTATTCCAAGACTGGTTGGGTCTCCAGGTGGACTTGGTTTGCGAATAGGTCCCTTCCTGTTTAGAGGAAGAGGGAATTTCGAAAGGAACGAAAATTACTCTGTCGACCTCTCTGTTTAAATCTTTTATCCTGAGGGAGGAGATGACCCTTGCCTCCCGTGATGTCAGAAATAAGTTCCTTCAAGTCAGGTCCGAACAAGGTCTTCCCACAATTAAGGATGAAATCTGTGTACTCATCGTATCTTAAAAAAGAAAAGAGAAATATCTGCCAAGTGCAATAAAACAAAGTATGCCTGTATTTGTAAGTCAGGGTGTACAGTTACTGGCCTACATACGCAGCTCTACCATTAGGCCAAAAGCGGTCGCCTAAGGCCTCACTTAAACAGGGGCCTCACAGTGTGTCTCTATCTTCATATGGGGATTTTTTTTATTTTTATAAACTGTTGGATAGTTGATATAGAAGCATAGGAAGTGCCTGTGAGCTTGGTCCCTAATTTTCTGCCTGTTACTACCGTTTACCCGTCGACTACATGTTACAAAATGCAGTGCTGCAAAAGGAGAGTTGTGGCTGAGGGGTTATATTGCACACCCTGCTATCCTGCATGTCTAAATGGCACCTCAGCTGTCTCCTTAGGGTGTCAAAACATCTTAGGGTGCACCTTGTGAATCGCACATAGTGAGTAGACATATGCAGGTGTGATTGAAAGGAGAAGAGTAGAGGTTAGTGTGATCAACTGGAGGATGTGAAAATTAGCCACACTGCTTGAAGAGAAGCAGGGAGCATGGGACAGTGTCTTTGAGGGAACTCCAGAGGATATTCCTGACTGTAAACTAATAACGATTAAAAAACAAATAATTAAAAATAAAAATCTGCCAGGTCTGCTATGACCTTCCTTTACTAGCTACATGCACTTTCTGTCCCTTTTCTCTCTCCTCCTTTTCACTACCCCTCTGTCTCTATAAATTCAGCAATTTTCAAGTTGTGATATTGCAGCATGTTTGTTAAATCCAGGTAATTTTTTTATGCACTTGGTGGCTCATATGTAACTGATACAAAACTAATTCAATCAGTACTATATATTACAATATCTGTAAAATATATTTGCACCTAATAATTAATATAAAAGGAGAAAAAAAAAAAAACCTGTTTGTAAGTCTGGCCCTTCTCAAGTTGGTGAATTTTATCCCACAGCAACATTCCACGATCATTGACCTTGCGAAATGGTCTAAAAGGAAATAAAGAAAAACATGTCTAAAAGATAAAAAGACTTTGATCTACAATGAAAACTATTTGTGGTTATACTACAATATTATTACCAAGTTTCAAAAATTTGAAGTCCAAAAAAAATTACTTTGCACAGTTTTTTACATTTCCATTAAGAGAAATAAATAACCACAAAATTCCATTTAATTTTTTTTTTCATGGAGAACAATCTGGTATGAAAAAACATTTTTTACCCATTTTTTACAGGAAGGCATATCTAGCTTGATGTCAAATCTTCTAGAGTAACATGAGCTGTATTAGTGTTTAGTGAATACAAGAGAAACAGAAGGTCGGTTTTGCCCATGCTCAGAAGAGGCGCAATGCAACTTACGTTCAAAACATGTCAGCTCTCTCATCTCCCTGAGGGCAAGGACTAAACTGATCATTTCTAAGCGAGGTTTTTACAAGAAAATAAGTAAGTTGCTTGCCATTTTTTTTAACACAATTTTTCTATGTTTACTTTGATTTTACCAAACGAGTACTCTTTCATATATCTTTAAGCTCTATGGAATTTGGTTATATTGTACAAATAACGATAATAATAATGATTATTATTATTAGTGAAATTTACCTGACACTACAAATAGTCTATACAGTGGTGGTTTATATCAAAGCATAAGCTGATTTACAGCTATACCTTATTGGTCAAAGCAAAGAAGAACAACACAAATTCCATCAGTTTTTTTCTGTTTCTGTTATTTTTTTGTTTTGTTTTAAATAATATTTTATACAAAGGCCTCAATCACAATCTACTGACTTTTAGCTTTCCAATCAAATTGGTTCCAGAGTTTCTCGAGTGATCACAATGCAATATTTTGTTTGTTAAAACCTTACTGCTGCAAACAAGTTTTCAACCAAAAATCTGATTCCATCCGCACTACTGCTAAACCATCTGAATGCATCTTTTAGGTTGTCAAGATGGGCAGACTCAGCCCCATTTTTCTATAGCTACATGGTTGCTTTAAAACTTTTGCAAGCATCGTTTACAATATTTATTTTAATGGTTTGTTAAAGCACCATTTCCATTTTGACTTGAACTGTAAAGAAAATGGTGACAGGTTTCTTTGCAATGGAAAAGGAGATAGAGAGGGTGCCCTCTCTATCTCCTTTTCTAACAGCTACATCCCCGCTCTCTGGGAACAAGAGGAGCTGCCTTCACATAAAGCATCGACTATTAAGATCACTGAAAACAAACGGACTCAAATTATTTTTGCTTTACAGCCATCAGCCGAGTAAGACATACTCGATAAAGAGCAAAGTACTATTTGTTAAAATATTTTTTGTTCAGGACTTTATTTTTCATTATCCATTATATATGTCTTTTTAGCCCATAACAGCGCGCCTTTGTATCCCCCTATGAGATACTATACACATTCTTTGCAATGGACTCATAATATCTTCTTATACTAGATTTTAAGATTACTTAAAATAGTCAATTGTGAACCCTCTGTCTAGTTACATTGTATCTGCCTAGGAGAGGCCTAAATGAGATTCTGTATGGGGGGGGGGGGGGTGTAAATTGGCTTTAATAATATGTACATACATAGAAAAAAATCAACTGATTGTTCAGGTATTAATTAAATTTACAGCAAAATGTTTGCTACAACAGTAAATACAATTTTAACTAGAATAACCAGATGTCTGGAAGTTAAATTTGCTTGCTTAGTTTAACAATCAAAACAAACAACAGGAAACAAGAAAACAAAAACATTATGTAGGTGGACTCAGTGGCGTAGCGTGGGGGGGGGCAACAGGGGCGGTTGCCCCGGGCGCATTATTCTGAGGGGCACTTCCAGCCTCAACTTTGCAAAGGGAAGAAGGGAGGCTAAAAATTCTGACAGGCCCCCAGCTCTGTTCTGCGACCCGTCAGGAATGTGGTGATGCCGCGACTAAGGTAAGGTGTCAGGACCAGACTTACTTATGGCCCTTTTTTTGCCTGATACTAGCAACATGCAAAATGCAGCTTAATTACGGTTCTATTATTACCCAACAATTAAGTTCCCTTCCAACAAAAGACCCAGAGCCAGAATGCCATGCATTGCCTGGGGCACTTTTTAAGGATCTCTAAGCAGAGGTGGGGGGGAGGAATCCTTAAAAAGTGCAATAAATCTCTTTCAAACCCGTGGCACTGGTGGCAGCATGGCTGGGCTCTGCCTTTCTGTTAACCCCAGTTACCTAGTTAGTGGGATGGTGGGGTGATCAGAGACCATACTTTTATGTTTGACCGGGTTCTGATTACAACTTACGCCATCTTGTCCTTGCACAAAAAAAGTATATTTGTGACAGTTGACAAAAATGAGGCCTTGTTTCCTGTATTTGATTTTTCCCCTCCATGATCTTTCTAGGGCAGAAGTAGATTTAGGGATTTGTGTGCTGTCTGGCACCATGATTGTGCTGCTCACCAGGCATTTCACTGTGTTTGTCTCCTATCAAAGAAGTCTTATGAATTCACCATCTTGAATCTATTTCTTGCTGGACTCCTGAGGTGTGGACTTTTACCGATTTTTAGGGTTTGGGTGCTCATTGCCTTTTTTATTTACATTAAACCAACCCTTACTGCATTTAAAGTAAAAAAAATAACTATAATTTGTGTTAGTAAATAAATTTAACAGCACCCCCCTAAATACCATACACCCTCCCCCCATATATGTATGTAATGCTGGGTTGTCTGTCCCATGCCCCTTTTATATTGATTACTTACAATTGTTATATTTATTAAGGTAGAATATATACCCCACTTTTATATGTCATTGGCACCCAAAAGACAGTCTGCCCAGCAGGGACAACCTTATGTAACAGCTGCCAACCTGTGTGTCCCCTTTTCCTCTTTTTAACGACTTACCAAAAACCTATTGCACCACATATACAATATGGGTTGCTGCAATGTGGGGGTGGGTGCACCCTGTGGTCTGCAGTATTTGTACCATGAAGTTTTACAGATCAGGACATGTCACCACCAGATGGGGTTAAGGGGGGCTTTCCACCCATGTGTAAAATGAGAATAAATCTTAAAATTTAATATTGTATATATTTGCCCAGCTCTAGAGAGCTGCAGACAGGGTTTGATCACAGGGGGATAGCACATAATGCTTGCATAATGCTTCACCCACTGCCTCTTGTATTGCCAATATATTATTTTCATGGCTTTGTTTGTAAGGCGCTACTGATTAGCAGCTGCTTATGACAAGGGACATATTTTGGGGATATGGGTATCATCAGCAATAACTGTTAGTTATCCAGTAAAGATGGTTAAGGGAGCATTTTGTGGGAGAGGAGACAGTGTCCCTTGCTTTATGTGATCTACCAGGCTTGGGTCTTTGCTTGGTTTGTCCCAAATGTAAGAAGCAGCATATCTAAAATGGGGTTGGAGGGGGGCGCAATACTTGCCTTGCCCTGGGCACTGATAACCCACGCTACGCCACTGGGTGGACTATAAAGTTCCTTTCTATGGTCACCAACACTTTTTACACAACTATACCCCTATACCCTATATGCACTCTAAAACGAGTTAAGAAGAAGTAAGGATAAAAGCGAAAGGAAGCAAGGGCTCATTACACTAAACCCGACAAAGCTCAGTTCATGAATCTCATTTTGAGAGAAGTTCAAATCCCCCTATCCTCTAAGTGTTGTTGCAGGGTTTCCCAATAGAATTTAATTATCATAAAACATATTTAGTTAGTACTGGTTCTCCAGGAAGTTAAGGAGGGGACATTTAAGAGATTCCAATGTTTTTTTAGGGAACATGCCTTCACGCATACTAAATTTAAACTTAGTCACGTGAGTGTCTTTCAAAGTGCTTGCGCTCATTCCAGTTTACAAGTCCGTTAATATAGGTACAAGAACCAAAAAGAACTTGGTCATTCATACCTGTCCCTGATAAAGTCCAAGTATCTCTCTAAAATGAGACCAAAAGATTTTCAGCCATTCCTTATATATGTCTTGGGGAACTAAACAGAAGGCACCACCGCTTGAAGAACCTTCCTCCCAAAAGAAGCCTCGGCCGAGGCAAAAATATCAAATTTGTAGAATTTGGAAAAAGTATGCAGAGAGGACCGAGTTGCTGCATTGCAAATCTGTTGCACAGAAGCTTCATTTTTGAAAGCCCAAGAAGAGGAGACCTAGTGGAATGAGCCGTAAGTCTCTCAGGAGGCTGCTGTCCAGCAGTCTCATAAGCCAAATGAATCAAACTTCTAAACCAGAGAGACACAGAGTAGTAGAAGTGGCCTTCTGACCCTTACGCTTTCCATAGAAAACAACAAACAGGGCAGAAGATTGCCGAAAATCTTTAGTAGCTTGTAGGTAAAATATTAGAGCATGCACAACATCCAAGTTATGCAAAAAACGTTCCTTATGAGAAGGATTAGGACAAAAAGAAGGAACAACAATTTCCTGATTAATGTTTCGATCCTACACGACCTTAGGGAGAATCCCCAATTTAGTATGAAGGACCACCTTATCTGCATGAAAAATAAGGTACGGGGAATCACTCTGCAGAGCTGAAAGCTCAGAAACTCTGCGAGCGGAAGAAATAGCAAGGAGAAAACATAATTTATGTAAGAACTTACCTGATAAATTCATTTCTTTCATATTAGCAAGAGTCCATGAGCTAGTGACGTATGGGATATACATTCCTACCAGGAGGGGCAAAGTTTCCCAAACCTCAAAATGCCTATAAATACACCCCTCACCACACCCACAAATCAGTTTAATGCATAGCCAAGAAGTTGGGTGATAAGAAAAAAGTGCGAAAGCATAAAAAATAAGGAATTGGAATAATTGTGCTTTATACAAAAAAATCATAACCACCACAAAAAGGGTGGGCCTCATGGACTCTTGCTAATATGAAAGAAATGAATTTATCAGGTAAGTTCTTACATAAATTATGTTTTCTTTCATGTAATTAGCAAGACTCCATGAGCTAGTGACGTATGGGATAATTACTACCCAAGATGTGGATCTTCCACGCAAGAGTCACTAGAGAGGGAGGGATAAAATAAAGACAGCCAATTCCGCTGAAAATAATCCACACCCAAAATAAAGTTTAAATCTTATAATGAAAAAAACTGAAATTATAAGCAGAAGAATCAAACTGAAACAGCTGCCTGAAGTACTTTTCTAGCAAAAACTGCTTCAGAAGAATAAAACACATCAAAATCGTAGAATTTAGTAAAAGTATGCAAAGAAGACCAAGGTTGCTGCTTTGCAAATCTGATCAACCGAAGCTTCATTCCTAAACGCCCAGGAAGTAGAAACTGACCTAGTAGAATGAGCTGTAATCCTTTGAGGCGGAGTTTTACCCGACTTGACATAAGCATGATGAATTAAAGATTTCAACCAAGATGCCAAAGAAATGGCAGAGGCCTTCTGACCTTTCCTAGAACCGGAAAAGATAAATAGACTAGAAGTCTTTCGGAAATTCTTAGTAGCTTCAACATAATATTTCAATGCTCTAACTACATCCAAAGAATGCAATGATCTCTCCTTAGAATTCTTAGGATTAGGACACAATGAAGGAACCACAATTTCTCTACTAATGTTGTTAGAATTCACAACCTTAGGTAAAAATTTAAAAGAAGTTCGCAACACCGCCTTATCCTGATGAAAAATCAGAAAAGGAGACTCACAAGAAAGAGCAGATAATTCAGAAACTCTTCTAGCAGAAGAGATGGCCAAAAGAAACAAAACTTTCCAAGAAAGTAATTTAATGACCAATGAATGCATATGTTCAAACGGAGGAGCTTGAAGAGCCCCCAGAACCAAATTCAAACTCCAAGGAGGAGAAATTGACTTAATGACAGGTTTTATATGAACCAAAGCTTGTACAAAACAATGAATATCAGGAAGATTAGCAATCTTTATGTGAAAAAGAACAGAAAGAGCAGAGATTTGTCCTTTCAAGGACCTTGCAACAAAAGGTCTGGTCTTAACGGAAGAGTCCACGGTTGGCAAGAGGCCATCCGGACAAGATCCGCATACCAAAACCTGTGAGGCCATGCCGGAGCTACCAGCAGAACAAACGAGCATTCCTTCAGAATCTTGGAGATTACTCTTGGAAGAAGAACTAGAGGCGGAAAGATATAGGCAGGATGATACTTCCAAGGAAGTGACAATGCATCCACTGCTTCCGCTTGAGGATCCCTGGATCTGGACAGATACCTGGGAAGTTTCTTGTTTAGATGAGAGGCCATCAGATCTATTTCTGGAAGTCCCCACATTTGAACAATCTGAAGAAATACCTCTGGGTGAAGAGACCATTCGCCCGGATGTAACGTTTGGCGACTGAGATAATCCGCTTCCCAATTGTCTATACCTGTGATATGAACCGCAGAAACTAGACAGGAGCTGTATTCCGCCCATACCAGTATTCGAGATACTTCTTTCATAGCCAGAGGACTGTGAGTCCCTCCTTGATGATTGATGTATGCCACAGTTGTGACATTGTCTGTCTGAAAACAAATGAACGATTCTCTCTTTAGAAGAGGCCATGACTGAAGAGCTCTGAAAATTGCACGGAGTTCCAAAATATTGATTGGTAATCTCACCTCCTGAGATTCCCAAACCCCTTGTGCTGTCAGAGACCCCCAAACAGCTCCCCAACCTGTCAGACTTGCATCTGTTGAAATTACAGTCCAGGTCGGAAGAACAAAAGAAGCCCCCTGAAATAAACGATGGTGATCTGTCCACCACGTCAGAGAGTGTCGTACAATCGGTTTTAAAGATATTATTTGAGATATCTTTGTGTAATCCCTGCACCACTGGTTCAGCATACAGAGCTGAAGAGGTCGCATGTGAAAACGAGCAAAGGGGATCGCGTTCGATGCAGCAGTCATAAGACCTAGAATTTCCATGCATAAGGCTACCGAAGGGAATGATTGTGATTGAAGGTTTCGACAAGCTGAGATAAATTTTAGACGTCTCTTGTCTGCCAGAGACAGAGTCATGGACGCTGAATCTATCTGGAAACCTAAAAAGGTTACCCTTGTCTGAGGAATCAATGAACTTTTCGGTAAATTGATCCTCCAACCATGATCTTGAAGAAACAACACAAGTCGATTCGTATGAGATTCTGCTAAATGTGAAGACTGAGCAAGTACCAAGATATCGTCCAAATAAGGAAATACCACAATACCCTGTTCTCTGATTACAGACAGAAGGGCACCGAGAACCTTTGTAAAAATTCTTGGAGCTGTTGCTAGGCCAAATGGCAGAGCCACAAACTGGTAATGCTTGTTTAGGAAAGAGAATTTCAGAAACTGATAGTGATCTGGATGAATCGGAATATGCAGATATGCATCCTGCATCTATTGTGGACATATAATGCCCTTGCTGAACAAAAGGCAGGATAGTCCTTATAGTTACCATCTTGAATGTTGGTATCCTTACATAACGATTCAATATTTTTAGATCCAGAATTGGTCTGAAGGAATTCTCCTTCTTTGGTACAATGAAGAGATTTGAATAAAACCCCAGCCCCTGTTCCAGAACTGGAACTGGCATAATTACTCCAGCCAACTCTAGATCTGAAACACATTTCAGAAATGCTCGAGCCTTTGCTGGATTTACTGGGACACGGGAAAGAAAAAATCTCTTTGCAGGAGGCCTTATTTTGAAGCCAATTCTGTACCCTTCTGAAACAATGTTTTGAATCCAAAGATTGTGAATTGAATTGATCCAAATTTCTTTGAAAAAACGTAATCTGCCCCCTACCAGCTGGGCTGGAATGAGGGCTGCACCTTCATGTGGACTTGGGAGCTGGCTTTGGTTTTCTAAAAGGCTTGGATTTATTCCAGACTGGAGATGGTTTCCAAACTGACACCGCTCCTGTGGGTGAAGGATCAGGCTTTTGTTCCTTATTGTGACGAAAGGAACGAAAACGATTATTAGACCTAAATTTACCTTTAGATTTTTTATCCTGTGGTAAAAAAGTTCCTTTCCCTCCAGTAACAGTTGAGATAATAGAATCCAACTGAGAACCAAATAATTTATTACCCTGGAAGGAAAGGGAAAGCAAAGTTGACTTGGAAGACATATCAGCATTCCAAGTTTTAAGCCATAAAGCTCTTCTAGCTAAAATAGCTTAGCATGTTGAAGAAGATTAACAATGCTATGAGAATTATGATCTGTTACTTGTTGCGCTAAAGCTTCTAACCAAAAAGTTGAAGCTGCAGCAACATCCGCTAAAGATATAGCAGGTCTAAGAAGATTACCTGAACATAAGTAAGCTTTTCTTAGAAAGGATTCAATCTTCCTATCTAAAGGATCCTTAAAGGAAGTACTATCTGCCGTAGGAATAGTAGTACGTTTAGCAAGAGTAGAGACAGCCCCATCAACCTTAGGGATTTTGTCCCAAAATTCTAATCTGTCAGATGGCACAGGATATAATTGCTTAAAACGTTTAGAAGGAGTAAATGAATTACCCAAATTATGCCATTCCCTGGAGATTACTTCAGAAATAGCATCAGGGACAGGAAAAACTTCTGGAATAACTACAGGAGATTTAAAAACCTTATTTAAACGTTTAGATTTAGTATCAAGAGGACCAGAATCCTCTATTTCTAATGCAATTAAGACTTCTTTAAGTAAAGAACGAATAAATTCCATTTTGAATAAATATGAAGATTTATCAGCATCAACCTCTGAAACAGAATCCTCTGAACCAGAGGAACCACTATCAGAATCAGAATGATGATGTTCATTTAAAAATTCATCTGAAAAATTAGAATTTTTAAAAGACCTTTTACGTTTACTAGAAGGGGGAATAACAGACATAGCCTTCTTAATGGATTTAGAAACAAAATCTCTTATGTTATCAGGAACACTCTGAGTATTAGATGTTGACGGAACCGCAACAGGTAATGTAACATTACTAAAGGAAATATTATCTGCATTAACAAGTTTGTCATGACATTGATTAAACAACAGCTGGAGGAACAGCTACCACAAGTTTACAACAGATACACTTAACTTTGGTAGATCCAGCACCAGGCAGCGTTTTTCCAGAAGTATCTTCTGACTCAGTGTCAATCTGGGACATCTTGCAATATGTAATAGAAAAAACAACATATAAAGCAAAATTGATCAAATTCCTTAAATGACCGTTTCAGGAATGGGAAAAAATGCCAGTGAACAAGCTTCTAGCAACCAGAAGCAACAAATAATGAGACTTAAATAATGTGGAGACAAAAGTGACGCCCAAATTTTTTAGCGCCAAAAAAGACGCCCACATTATTTGGCGCCTAAATGCTTTTGGCGCCAAAAATGACGCCACATCCGGAACGCCGACACTTTTGACGCAAAAAAACGTCAAAAAAATGACGCAACTTCCGGCGACACGTATGACGCCAGAAACAGAAAAAAATATTTGCGCCAAAAAAGTCAGCGCCAAAAAATGACGCAATAAAATGAAGCATTTTCAGCCCCCGCGAGCCTAACAGCCCACAGGAAAAAAAGTCAAATTTTAAGGTAAGAAAAAAATGATTTATTCATATGCATTATCCCAAATATGAAACTGACTGTCTGAAATAAGGAACGTTGAACATCCTGAGTCAAGGCAAATAAATCTTTGAATACATATATTTAGAACTTTATATAAAAGTGCCCAACCATAGCTTAGAGTGTCACAGAAAATAAGACTTACTTACCCCAGGACACTCATCTACATGTAGTAGAAAGCCAAACCAGTACTGAAACGAGAATCAGTAGAGGTAATGGTATATATAAGAGTATATCGTCGATCTGAAAAGGGAGGTAAGAGATGAATCTCTACGACCGATAACAGAGAACCTATGAAATAGACCCCGTAGAAGGAGATCATTGAATTCAAATAGGCAATACTCTCCTCACATCTCTCTGACATTCACTGCACGCTGAGAGGAAAACCGGGCTCCAACCTGCTGCGGAGCGCATATCAACGTAGAATCTAGCACAAACTTACTTCACCACCTCCATAGGAGGCAAAGTTTGTAAAACTGATTTGTGGGTGTGGTGAGGGGTGTATTTATAGGCATTTTGAGGTTTGGGAAACTTTGCCCCTCCTGGTAGGAATGTATATCCCATACGTCACTAGCTCATGGACCCTTGCTAATTACATGAAAGAAACAATATCTTCCAAGATAACAATTTTATATCAATAACATGCATCGGCTTAAATAGAGCCTGCTGTAAAACTTTAAGAACTAGCTTAAGGCTCCAAGAAGGAGCAACAGGTTTAAACACAGGCCTGATTCTGACCAGGGCAAGAACAAAATCTTGAACATCTGGTAAATCTGCAAGACATTTGAGCAAAAGGATAGACAGTGCAGAAATCTGACCTTTCACTGAGTACTGGACTGACAAACCTTTCTCCAGGCAATCCTGAAGAAAAGATAAAATTTGGGGAATCCTCACCCGACTCCAGGAAAAACCATTAGCTTCACACCAAAAAAGGTATTTACGCTATAGCTTATGGTAAATCCCACGAGTAACAGGTTTACGAGCCTAAAGCATAGTATCAATGACCGCCTCTGACAAACCATGTCTAGACAGGACTAGGCGTGCAATCTCCACGTATTCAGCTTCAGAGAATCTAGATTTGGATGGAGGAATGGACCCTGAATTAGAAGGTCTTTCTTCAGAGGTAACCTCCAAGGTGGAAGAGATGACATCTTCACCAGATCCGCAAACCAGATCCTGCGAGGCCAGGCAGGAGCTATTAGAATCACAGCCGCTCTCTCCTGCTTGATACGAGCAATGACTCGTGGAAGGAGAGCAAGCCCGAAATTCCAAGGAACCGCCAGAGCATCTATCAGGGCGGCCTGATGATCTCTTGACCTTGAACCGTACTTTGGAAGCTTGGCGTTTTGATGAGACGCCATAAGATCCAACTTCGGAACCCCCACCTGGGTTTGAAGATACATCAGCCGACCAAGATTTTAGCCACAGAGCTTACAAGCTAGGACAGTGAAGCTAGACATCTTGGCTCCCAGCCAAATTGCCTGCAAGTTAGCATAGCAGATAAATTAGCCAATTCCTTTAAGTGCCTTCATCCTATCTTGGATCTCCTCAATCGTAGTCACCTCTGATATCAGATCAGAAAGGGCATCTCACCAGTAAGATTATACCTGTAGCAGTAATATTTGCTGCAGGTTGCCACTGTAAACCTTGATGATGTACATCTTCCTTAAGTAGATTCTTATCCTATATATATATATATATATAATATCCCTGGCTTATTCCATTCCTGAGCTAATTTCCGACAGAGATTGGAACTGGAAAAACTTCCACAGATGAAGGACCATCATAAACTCCATTAGGTTTACTAGATTTTTTAGGGTTGACAGCGACAGAAGAGTCAGAGTCATCCAAAGTAGCAAGAAACTCCGTCAGAAGTAACTGGAGGTGTTCTAGTTTAAATCTAAAATTAACTTCTTCAGATTCTGCAGAATTTTCCCCAATTACATCAGAGTCTGAGATCTCACCTTCAAAAGCTACTGAGGTATCCTCCTCAGACATTTGGGAGAGGTTGACCAGTGCAGTTTTAGAGGGGTCAGAAACCTTACTAGCAGAAATTGTTTTGAGATTTCCTCTTATGCTTACCCATAGCAGGGAAAGCAGATAAAGCTGCAGATACCACATAAGTTATCTGTGCAGTAAAATCTGCTGGTAAATAACCACCCCATGAGGATGTTGAGAGGAACTGCAGGGTACTGTATGTGAAACTGCTAAAGATTAGGATGTTTAAGGGGAAAGCTTAGGCATGGCATGAACAACATTATCCTTAGAGACATATGGGTCAGAGGAGGAAACCTTGTTTCTAGATGAAAAAGTCCTGCTTAAACAGGTGGAACATAGTTGCACAGGAGGAATAACTTGTACCGCCAAACAATATAAGCATTTAATAAAATTGGTACCCTCTTGTTCAGTATCTATTTTGAATATGCACACTAGGAATAAAAACTAAATTTATGCTTACCTGATAAATTGATTTCTTCTATGGTAAGACGAGTCCACGGATTCATCCTTTACTTGTGGGATATTATCCTTCCCTACAGGAAGTGGCAAAGAGCACCGCAGCAGAGCTGTCTATATAGCTCCTCCCTTAGCTCCACCCCCCAGTCATTCGACAGAAGGTACAGGAAGAAAAAGGAGAAACTACAAGGTGCAGAGGTGACTGAGTTTTACTCAAAAAATACAATCTGTCTTAAAATGACAGGGCGGGCCGTGGACTCGTCTTTCCATAGAAGAAATCAATTTATCAGGTAAACATAAATTTAGTTTTCTTCTATAAAGGTAAGACGAGTCCACGGATTCCTCCTTTACTTGTGGGATACAATACCAAAGCTACAGGACACGGATGAACGGGAGGGACAAGACAGATGGTTAAACAGAAGGCACCACTGCTTGAAGAACTTTTCCCCCAAAAACAGCCTCCGAAGAAGCAAAAGGTATCAAATTTGTAAAATTTGGAAAAGGTATGAAGCAAAGACCAAGTCGCAGCCTTACAAATCTGTTCAACAGAAGAATCATTTTTAAAAGCCCATGTGGAAGCCACCGCTCTAGTAGAGTGAGCTGTAATTCTTTCAGGAGGCTGCTGTCCAGCAGTCTCGTATGCCAAACGGATGATGCTTTTCAGCCAAAAGGCCAGAGAGGTAGCCGTAGCTTTTTGATGGAAATCTTTGATGGTCACTTGCAAGTAAAACTTTAAAGCACGAACCACGTCCAAGTTGTGCAAAAGATGCTCCTTCTTAGAGGAGGGATTAGGACAGAGAGAAGGAACAACAATTTCCTGATTAATATTCTTATTAGTAACAACCTTAGGAAGGAATCCAGGTTTGGTACGCAAAACCACCTTATCAGCATGGAAAACAAGATAAGACGAGTCGCATTGCAATGCAGATAGTTTAGAAACTCTTCGACCCGAAGAGATAGCAACTAAAAACAGAACTTTCCAAGATAAAACCTTAATGTCTATGGAATGCATAAGTTCAAACCATAACCTGATTCTCTTCTGACTGAGAATCATCCTGCAACATACTTTTAGTAGCTAAAATATGTTCTTTACAATTTATTGAACTTTCAGTGCATGAGGGACACATTCTAAGTGGGGGTTCCACAATGGCTTCTAAACATATTGAACATTGACTTTCCTCAATGTCAGACACGTTGAACAGGCTAGTAATGACTACAAACAAGCATGAAAACACTTTATTTAGTGAAAAAAATAACAATCTTAAAAAACGGTACTTGCGCCTTTAAGAGAAAAAAACATACACGTTCTGCAAAACAGTCTAAACATGCACCAAATTTTTCAAAATTTTGTATGTAGATCCACTATAGGTAGTTAAGATTGCACCACAAAATTTTTTTAACAATTAACCCCTTAATGTCCAAACCGGATCGAAAATAGGCCCAGATCCGGAAAAAGACCCCTCAGCACCTTGCCACAGCCCTGCTGTGGCCCTACCTGCCCTCAGGGACCGAAAATGTGGAGTAAAAACTTCGTTTTGGCCCAAAACATACACCAGGGCCCTCAGAAGTTAGAGCTTGATGCTTGCTGACAAACTGCGCATTTGAGGCGCGAAAATAGGCCCCGCCCATCTCACTCGATGTTTCTCAACCAGAGCGGTTATAACTAGCCATGTGGGTTCCAAGACCCTAAAGTTAAGCCATGTGTACCCTAATAAAGTTGCCCAAAACGTTTATTGCCTTCCAAAAAACATTTGCTCACAAACCTTTGAACAGTGTCAACCATATATGTAATTGGCCCCATATGCAAGATAAGTAATGCCCTTCTTTTAGCTCTAGGATTACTGCTTTCCCATACCCTCCTGGGTATAATGCCAGTCTTTCTGAAATACAGTCTCTCCAGAAAAAATATGACTGAACATACCTCATTGCTGCATAGCATGAAAACCGTTCCTCACACTGAAGTTTCCTGCACTCCTCAGCCTCTGTGGGAACAGCAAATGGACCTTAGTTACAAATGCTAAGATCATCATCCTCCAGGCAGCAGTCTTCATCCATCTGCTGCCTGAGAGTAAATAGTACAAACCGGTACCATTTAAAAATAACAAACTCTTGATTGAAGAAATTAAAAACTAATATTTTATCACCTCTTTCACTTTACCCTTCCTAGTACTTAGAGTAGGCAAAGAGAATGACTGGGGGGTGGAGCTAATGGAGGAGCTATATAGACAGCTCTGCTGTGGTGCTCTTTGCCACTTCCTGTAGGGAAGGATAATATCCCACAAGTAAAGGATGAATCCGTGGACTCGTCTTACGTTTATAGAAGAAAAAGGTTTTGTTTAATAAAATGCACCTTTAAATTTAAAAAACCTAGTAATTAAAAACCGTTAAAAAAAAACAAACAAAAAAAACAGGCACCTCTAAAACCTCAGACCTTGCTGAGGACTTACCGCTCCAGCTACCAACCCACTAGTAATCAGGCAGATGTAGGAGCCAATCGCTGTTGACTGAACTCACTAATCCTGTGTTCAGAAAACCTCTGGTCAAAGAAAAGCTGACATTGACAGGTTCGTTATACTCCGAACAAAGAAAAAACTATCACTGATCAATGCGCTCCGCTATAAGATCGGCTGACAGTATAGCCGAAAAGTGGAAGCGCAAAATATGTCACATGACAAAAAACGCTGAAAGAATTTAGAAGTGCGCCACAACATTAATAAAAGGCACGAGAGAAGTAAGCTCATCGGCTTAAAGTAAAAACAAACACTCTCATATGCTACAAAGTATTAATTATAACTATCAGTCATATCACAGGGGGAAAAAAGCTCATTAACCCCTACTGTTCCAGATCCATTACAAGTCTCACAGTCAGCCTTATTCCATATAGTATTATGAAAGAAAACAAAAATAACTGAGCAGTACTGTACCCTAACAGAACTGGCCCAAAAAAATTACTCCAACTCAGGGAGAATAAACTATGGCCTAGATTTAGAGTTTTTCGGTAAAGATTCGATCAGCCAATAGAATGCAAGCTCAATATGATTGGCTGATTGGATCAGCCAATCCGATTGAACGTTAATCTGATTGGCTGATTCAATCAGATTTTCCTACCTTAATTCCGATTGGCTGATAGAATCCTATCAGCCGATCGGAATTCGAGGGACGCCATCTTGGATGACATCATTTAAAGGAACCTTTATTCGGCGAGTAGGCGTCGGGGAAGAAGGATGGATCGCGTTGGCTGGAAGAAGATGGCTCCGCTCCGGATGGATGAAGATAGAAGATGCCGCTTGGATGAAGATATCTGCCGGTCCGGATGTCCTCTTCTGCCCGGATACGATGAAGACTTCTGCCACTCCGGACGTCCTCTTTTGGTCCATCGGTGCCCGGCTGGGTGAACACGACTCAAGGTAGGGAGATCTTCAGGGGGGTAGTGTTAGGTTTATTTAAGGGGGGTTTGGGTTAGAGTAGGGGTATGTGGGTGGTGGGTTGTAATGTTGGGGGGTGGTATTGTGTTTTTTTTTTTACAGGCAAAAGAGCTGATTACTTTGGGGCATGCCCTGCAAAAAGCCCTTTTAAGGGCTGGTAAAAGAGCTGGTTACTTTTTAATTTAGAATAGGGTAGGGACCTTTATTATTTTGGGGGGCTTTTTTATTTTATTAGGGGGCTTAGAGTAGGTGTAATTAGCCTAATATTCTTGTAATCTTTTTTTATTTTTTGTAATTTAGTTTAGTTTATTTAATTGTAGGTACTTGTAGTTAATTAATTTAATTAATTTATTGATAGTGTAGTGTTAGGTTTAATTGTAACTTAGGTTAGGATTTATTTTACAGGAAATTTTGTAATTATTTTAACTAGGTAGCTATTAAATAGTTGATAACTATTTAATAGCTATTGTACCTAGTTAAAAAAAAATACAAAGTTGCCTGTAAAATAAATATAAATTATAAAAACACAATTTATGCTTACCTGATAAATTTATTTCTCTTGTGGTGTATCCAGTCCACGGATCATCCATTACTTGTGGGATATTCTCATTCCCAACAGGAAGTTGCAAGAGGACACCCACAGCAGAGCTGTTATATAGCTCCTCCCCTAACTGCCATATCCAGTCATTTGACCGAAAACACGCAGAGAAAGGAGAAACCATAGGGTGCAGTGGTGACTGTAGTTTAAATGAAAAAATGACCTGCCTTAAAATGACAGGGCGGGCCGTGGACTGGATACACCACAAGAGAAATAAATTTATCAGGTAAGCATAAATTGTGTTTTCTCTTGTAAGGTTTATCCAGTCCACGGATCATCCATTACTTGTGGGATACCAATACCAAAGCTAAAGTACACGGATGAAGGGAGGGACAAGGCAGGTAATTAAACGGAAGGTACCACTGCCTGTAGAACCTGTCTCCCAAAAATGGCCTCCGAAGAAGCAAAAGTATCAAATTTGTAGAATTTTGAAAAAGTATGAAGCGAAGACCAAGTCGCCGCCTTGCAAATCTGTTCAACAGAAGCCTCATTTTTAAAGGCCCAAGTGGAAGCCACAGCTCTAGTAGAATGAGCTGTAATCCTTTTAGGAGGCTGCTGGCCAGCAGTCTCATAGGCTAAGCGGATTATGCTTCTTAGCCAAAAAGAAAGAGAGGTTGCCGAAGCCTTTTGACCTCTCCTCTGTCCAGAGTAGACAACAAACAAAGCAGATGTTTGTCGAAAATCTTTAGTAGCTTGTAAGTAAAACTTTAAAGCACGAACCATGTCCAGATTGTGTAATAGACGTACCTTCTTTGAAGAAGGATTGGGACACAAGGATGGAACAACAATCTCTTGATTGATATTCTTGTTAGATACCACCTTAGGAAAAAACCCAGGTTTGGTACGCAGGACTACCTTATCCGTATGGAAAATCAGATAAGGAGAATCACATTGTAAGGCAGATAACTCGGAGACTCTGCGAGCCGAGGAAATAGCTACCAAAAAAAGAACTTTCCAAGATAAAAGTTTGATATCTATGGAATGAAGAGGTTCAAATGGAACTCCTTGAAGAACCTTAAGAACCAAATTTAAGCTCCATGGTGGAGCAACAGGTTTAAACACAGGCTTGATTCTAACTAAAGCCTGACAAAATGCCTGAACGTATGGAACATCTGCCAGACGCTTGTGCAAAAGAATAGACAGAGCAGAAATCTGTCCCTTTAAGGAACTAGCTGACAGTCCTTTTTCCAAACCTTCTTGGAGAAAGGATAATATCCTGGGAATCCTGACTTTACTCCATGAGTAACCCTTGGATTCACACCAATAAAGATATTTACGCCATATCTTATGATAAATTTTCCTGGTGACAGGCTTTCGTGCCTGTATTAAGGTATCAATGACTGACTCGGAGAAGCCACGCTTTGATAAAATCAAGCGTTCAATCTCCATGCAGTCAGTCTCAGAGAAATTAGATTTGGATGGTTGAAAGGACCCTGAAGTAGAAGGTCCTGTCTCAGAGGCAGAGTCCATGGTGGAAAGGATGACATGTCCACTAGATCTGCATACCAGGTCCTGCGTGGCCACGCAGGCGCTATTAAAATCACAGATGTTCTCTCCTGCTTGATTTTGGCAATCAGTCGAGGGAGCAGAGGAAACTGTGGAAACACATAAGCCAGGTTGAAAGACCAGGGCGCTGCTAGAGCATCTATCAGCATCGCCTTGGGATCCCTGGACCTAGATCCATAACAAGGAAGCTTGGCGTTCTGTCGAGACGCCATGAGATCCAGTTCTGGTTTGCCCCAACGATGAATCAATTGTGCAAACACCTCCGGATGGAGTTCCCACTTCCCCCGGATGAAAAGTCTGACGACTTAGAAAATCCACCTCCCAGTTCTCTACACCTGGGATATGGATAGCTGATAGGTGGCAAGAGTGAATCTCTGCCCAGCGAATTATTTTTGAGACTTCTAACATCGCTAGGGAACTTCTTGTTCCCCCTTGATGGTTGATGTAAGCCACAGTCGTGATGTTGTCCGACTGAAATCTGATGTACCTCAGAGTTCGGCATAACTTCCCCCTCGTCAGATTCCTCTGGTGATAAATTTTTTAAAGACAGAATATGATCTTTATTGCTTAAAGTGAAATCAGTACATTTGGTACACATGCTAACTGAGGCCAAGCCTGAAGAGCATTGAATATCGCTCTGTTTTTCTGAGCCTTCAGGGAGTTCCAGACTGCACCCCAACCTAGAAGGCTGGCATCTGTTGTTACAATTATCCAATCTGGCCTGCGAAAGGTCATACCTTTGGACAGATGGACCCGAGATAGCCACCAGAGAAGAGAATCCCTGGTCTCTTGATCCAGATTTAGTAGAGGGGACAAATCTGTGTAATCCCCGTACCACTGACTGAGCATGCATAGTTGCAGCGGTCTGAGATGTAAGCGTGCAAACTGCACTATGACTATTGCTGCTACCATTAAGCCGATTACTTCCATGCACTGAGCCAACGAAGGGCGCGGAATGGAATGAAGAACACGGCAGGAATTTAGAAGCTTTGATAACCTGGACTCCGTCAGGTAAATTTTCATTTCTACAGAATCTATCAGAGTCCCTAGGAAGGAAACTCTTGTGAGTGCGGATAGAGAACTCTTTTCCTCGTTGACTTTCCACCCATGCGACCTCAGAAATGCCAGTACTATGTCCGTATGAGACTTGGCAATTTGGAAGTTTGACGCCTGTATCAGGATGTCATCTAAATAAGGGGCCACTGATATGCCCCGCGGCCTTAGGACCACCAGAAGCAACCCTAGAACCTTCGTGAAGATTCTTGGGGCTGTAGCTAATCCAAAGGGAAGAGCTACAAACTGGTAATGCCTGTCCAGAAAGGCAAACCTGAGAAACCGATGATGATCTTTGTGTATCGGAATGTGAAGATAAGCATCCTTTAGATCCACTGTAGTCATATATTGACCCTCCTGGATCATAGGTAGGATGGTACGAATAGTTTCCATCTTGAATGATGGAACTCTGAGGAATTTGTTTAAGATCTTTAGATCCAAAATTGGTCTGAAGGTTCCCTCTTTTTTGGGAACCACAAACAGATTTGAGTAAAAACCCTGTCCCTGTTCCTCCTTTGGAACTGGATGGATCATTCCCATAACTAGGAGGTCTCGTACACAGTGTAAGAATGCCTCTCTCTTTATCTGGTTTGCAGATAATTGTGAAAGGTGAAATCTCCCTTTTGGGGGGGAAGCTTTGAAGTCCAGAAAATATCCCTGGGATATAATTTCCAACGCCCAGGGATCCTGAACATCTTAAAGTCTGCCCCCTACTAGATCTGTTACCGGATAGGGGGCCGTTCCTTCATGCTGTCTTAGAGGCAGCAGCAGGATTTTTGGCCTGCTTACCTTTGTTCCAGGTCTGGTTTGGCCTCCAGACCGTCTTGGACTGAGCAAAAGTTCCCTCTTGTTTTGCCTTAGAGGAAGTTGATGCCGCACCTGCCTTGAAGTTTCGAAAGGCACGAAAATTAGACTGTTTGGCCCTTGATTTGGACCTGTCCTGAGGAAGGGCATGACCTTTTCCTTCAGTGATATCAGCAATAATCTCCTTCAAACCAGGCCCGAATAGGGCCTGCCCCTTGAAGGGAATGTTAAGCAGCTTAGAATTGAAGTCACGTCAGCTGACCATGATTTAAGCCATAGCGCCCTGCGCGCCTGTATAGCAAAACCAGAATTCTTAGCCGTAAGTTTAGTCAAATGAACAATGGCATCAGAAACAAAAGAATTGGCTAGCTTAAGTGCTCTAAGTTTGCCAAGTATGTCATCCAATGGAGTCGCTACCTGTAAAGCCTCTTCCAGACACTCAAACCAGAACGCCGCAGCAGCAGTGACAGGAGCAATGCATGCAAGGGGCTGTAGGATAAAACCTTGTTGAATAAACATTTTCTTAAGGTAACCTTCTAATTTTTTATCCATTGGATCTGAAAAAGCACAACTGTCCTCGACAGGGATAGTAGTACGCTTTGCTAGAGTAGAAACTGCTCCCTCCACCTTAGGGACTGTCTGCCATAAGTCCCGTGTGGTGGTGGCGTCTATAGGAAACATTTTTCTAAAAATAGGAGGGGGAGAACGGCACACCTGGTCTATCCCATTCCTTAGTAATAATTTCTGTAAACCTTTTAGGAATTGGAAAAACATCAGTACACACCGGCACTGCAAAGTATTTATCCAGTCTACACAATTTCTCTGGCACTGCAATTGTGTCACAGTCATTCAGAGCAGCTAAAACCTCCCTGAGCAATACGCGGAGGTGTTCAAGCTTAAATTTAAATGTAGAAATATCAGAATCAGGTATCTTTCCTGAGTCAGAAACATCACCCACAGACTGAAGCTCTCCTTCCTCAGCTTCTGCATATTGTGAGGAAGTATCAGACATGGTTCTTAAAGCGTCAGTATGCTCTGCATTTCGTCTAACCCCAGAGCTATCTTGCTTACCTCTAAATTCAGGTAGTCTGGCTAATACCGCTGACAGTGTATTATCCATGACTGCCGCCATGTCTTGTAAAGTAATCGCTATGGGCGCCCTAGATGTAGTTGGCGCCATTTGATCGTGAGTCCCTTGAGTGGGAGTCAAAGGATCTAACACGTGGGGAGAGTTAGAGTGTATATAATAAGCTAACAGAGCATTGCACCCACTTGCAAATGGATGATTAACCCCTTAGTTCAAAAAACGGATCAAAAAAACGACATAGACGTTTTTTTAACAGTCACAATCAACTGCCACAGCTCTGCTGTGGCCCTACCTTCCCCAATAAACGACTTTAGGCCCATTTGATATGTCCTGTAGCATTCAGGGGACTTCTGAGGAAAACTGGATGTCTCAGTCTGTAATTTTAACTGCCCAAAAAAGTGCTAAAATAGGCCCCTCCCACTCATACTACAACAGTGGAAAGCCTCAGGAAACTGTTTCTAGGCAAAAATAAAGCCAGCCATGTGGAAAAAACTAGGCCAAAATAAAGTTTTATCACCAAAGCATATATAAAAACGATTAAACATGCCAGCAAACTTTTTATATTGCATTTTTATAAGGGTATTACCCCTGAGAGTAAGCATGATACCAGTTGTTATTAAATCACTGTATTCAGGCTTAACTTACATTAATCCGGTATCAGCAGCATTTTCTAGCATTTCCAATTCTAGAAAAAATTGTAACTGCACATACCTCATAGCAGAGTAAACTGCACGCCATTCTCCCGCTGAAGTTACCTCTCTCCTCAGACATATGTGAGAACAGCAATGGATCTTAGTTACAACCTGCTAAGATCATAGAAAACTCAGGCAGATTCTTCTTCTATTTCTGCCTGAGATAAAATAGTACAACTCCGGTACCATTTAAAAATAACAAATTTTTGATTGAAGAAAATAAACTAACTATTTTTCACCACTCTCTCTTACTACCTCCATGCGTGTTGAGAGTTGCAAGAGAATGACTGGATATGGCAGTTAGGGGAGGAGCTATATAACAGCTCTGCTGTGGGTGTCCTCTTGCAACTTCCTGTTGGGAATGAGAATATCCCACAAGTAATGGATGATCCGTGGACTGGATACACCTTACAAGAGAAATAGCTACAATATAATTATTCGTTATATTGTAGCTATATTAGGGTTTATTTTACAGGTAAGTATTTAGTTTTAAATAGGAATACTTTAGTTAATAAGATTTAATTTATTTTGTTAGATTAAAATTATAGGGTTAGGGTTAGACTTAGCTTTAGGGGTTAATACATTTATTAGAGTTGCGGCAAGGTCCGGTCGGCAGATTAGGGGTTAATACTTGAAGTTAGGTGGCGGCGATGTTAGGGAGGGCAGATTAGGGGTTAATACTATTTATTATAGTGTTTTTGAGGCGGGAGTGCGGCGGTTTAGAGGTTAATAAATTTATTAGAGTAGCGGCGAGGTCCGGTTGGCAGATTAGGGGTTAATAAGTGTAGGTAGGTAGTGGCGACATTGGGGGGGGCAGATTAGGGGTTAATAAATATTATGTAGGTGTCGGCGATGTTAGGGGCAGCAGATTAGGGGTTCATAGGGATAATGTAGGTGGCGGCGGTGTGTGGTCGGCAGATTAGGGGTTAAAAATATTTATTATAGTGGCGGCGATGTGGGGGGGACCTCGATTTAGGGGTACATAGGTAGTTTATGGGTGTTAGTGTACTTTAGAGCACAGTAGTTAAGAGCTTTATAAACCGGCGTTAGCCCAGAAAGCTCTTAACTACTGACTTTTTTCTGCGGCTGGAGTCTTGTCGGTAGAGGGTCTACCGCTCACTTCAGCCAAGACTCTAAAAACCAGCATTAGGCAGATCCCATTGAAAAGATAGGATACGCATTTGGCGTAAGGGGATCTGCGGTATGGAAAAGTTGTGGCTTGAAAGTGAGCGTTAGACCCATTCCTGCCTGACTCTAAATACCAGCGGCCGGCCAAAACTAGCGTTAGGACCCCTTAACGCTGCTTTTGACGGCTAACGCAGAACTCTAAATCTAGGCGTATGTTTCTTAAGTGTCCACAAATTAAACCTAAGTGCTGATCCTCCATACCCAGAAGATAAAGCACTTAACTGTAGATCTGACTGCAGGGCAGAAGCAGCGTGTCAGGTATGACAGAGAAAGAACAGAGTAACCAACCCTGGCTTTCTGTAAAGGGGTAGCAATAATGTTAGAAATAAAGCAAAGACAACCTCACCGCTTTCTAACTGCTAATAGCCACCATTACTCTTACTAAAGAGATAGACATGGACACAGCATAGCCCCTAATCCTTGCTTGCAGGGAAAAGTATCCATAAAAGGATTAAATATCTTCAGGCACCATCTTCGCACATCCTCGATTGACAAAGGCAAAGAGAATGACTGGGGATTATGGGTAAGGGAAAATACATTTAACAGCTTTGCTGGGGTGCTCTTTGCCTCCTCCTGCTGGCCAGGAGTTGAATATCACACTAGTAATTGAAATGACTTAGTGGACTCTCCATGCCATAGGAAAGAAATATGAATTATTTCACATTCCAATGTTCTTCACTTACAAAAATATGTTACATAATTTCATAAATACATATTTCTACATATAGCTGATGGTATTTTGGTGTGTATATATATATATATATATATATATATATATATATATATATATATATATATATATATATATATATTTATAAAAAATACTTACTCTGCTATGTGCAGAACAGTTGGATGTCAAATATTTACAGTAAATACATAGTTAAAGTCTTTATTAAATATGAATATTGCATAAATATGGTTTTACATGTTTTCATCTACTTAACTGCAAAGGGCTCCAATATACATAATTTTATTTATTTATAAATTATTTTTACCAGGAAGAATACATTGAGATGTCTCTCGTTTTCAAGTATGTCCTGGATACATATACACACACCTCTAACACCTGAGACCTTATATCTTTGAGCGCTTATAACTTATTTATGCAAAAATGTTTTAATAATTTGATAGTTTTATTATGAGCGTGACTGTTCTTTGTATTTTTAATGTGTTGTGTCACTTTTTTGTTTTGCAAAACAGATAATCAGAGCTCTTGTAATACAAGCGATAACCCAGACGAGCGCAAACACCCACGATAAACCCTTATTGCTTGTACGTAACCGTTAGTGCTCCAGTTACAAGCAAGCAAAAAATGTATTGTACTAAATAATAGTATTAATTTTGCATACTTAAGCCCCTGACTGCAAGAAGAATCAGAATAAAGTCACTAAAGAGTGGAATAAGCTCACCTTCGTTTATCATTGAAGAAATTCGGTTTGTCAGCTTGAACAATGACAACATCAAAAAGATCTCTCCAGTCTTTTCCTATAATGAAATTCATTCCTTTGTTCCTGCAAGAAATATTCACTCTTCATTAAATTATCATTATCCGATGCCTAAATCAAGTAAGGCAAATGCTGGTTGACCACAGCCCTCTAGAAAAGGTGTACAGTATTTTATTTTTCTCTTTTAGCGATCCCTTTACCCTGTTGGAGTGTATTACATTGTTTACAAAGGCTTTATTTTGTTATTTAAAACATCCACTTATACTGAAAATAATATGAATACTGCTGTATTCTCAGTAGAAAAACTATTTAAAAAAAGAGAAGAGACAGCAGCTGCAATCATCCTCCCAGTAGGGGCATGAGACATAGGTACTACAATGTTCATTTTTTATTGCTTTCTCTAGGGGCTCTAAGATGAAAAAGGATTGAGGGATCTGCATAGAAATGTTTATGCTAGATTCACAAAGTTCTCACTGGTGAAATGTTATAAAAAATGGGCTGACCTGCACTATACATAAGTGGTGATATGCCTTTTAAAGGAAAGTATAGGGCTTGATGCCTTTGAACATTCTGAGCATACAGCATAAAGGAGACTTTAGTTTTAGGATCGGCCTGTTTGTGTTTTTTATTTTTAGTAAGAGTTTTTATATATTTTTGTAATGAGTTTTTTATTTTCTGTAGTTTTAGCTTTTTATTTTTGTGTAACTTAGTGGGTGTTAGGTAATTAAGTAGTGTAGGGGTAGTTTGTGGTGGGGTATTGGCGGTTTAGGGGTTAAGTAGAGTAGTAAGGTTATTGCAGTGGGGTATTGGCCGTTTAGGCGTTAAGTAGTGTAGGAGTTATTGCGGTGAGGTTGAAGCAGTTTAGGGGTTAAGTAGGTTAGGGGGATAATGCAGTGGGGTATTGTCTATTTAGGGGTTAAAAAGAGTAGGGGTATTGGCAGTTTAGGGGTTCGTAGTTTTGTTTATATTTGGTGACCTATATAAAAGGGATCCTTTACACCGCCAATGTGGATGTCGATGCTGCTTGGAATATTTTGCCAGCATCCCCACCCATTGAGATGTATAGTAAACCGCCTCTCAGCGCTGCTGCCTTTAAAAAAAGGATGCCAGCCACTTGGTATATTTCCTGGTGTTCTATCAGAAGAGCGAACTTATCAGACTAGCGAACAGAAGTGACCTTCCGTCAGCTGTTTGATAAGAAATACATACTGCTCATGCGCTCCTCAGTGTAGTCGCATTCCAAAGCCACTACGTTACAACCCATCAGATTCTTGGACGATGGCGGCCGTGCACACTAACAACAATAAAGATAATATACTTCAAATAAAGTTGTTTCCTATCCCGGCATATTTCTTACCATGCTGGTGACTTCCTGTTGCTAAATAAAGAAATCAACTAAAATGTACCTTCAAATACACACAGAAGGTCTCCTGTGTCCTTAGTACTATTAGCATCTAAGCACGGTATTCATCCAAGGGGAAAATGTACTGAAACTATATATTAGCCATACCATATATTTGTCTGGGTGTGTCTGGGATAGGTGTGTAAAAATTATAGTTTCAGTACATTTTCCCCTTTGCTTATTTTATTTGATTTCGTTATATATTTAGCAACAGGAAAGGAAAGCAATATGCCGGGACAGGAAACAACTTTATTTTAAGTATATTATCTTTATTGTTGTAAAAGAGGAGGAGCATGCATGGTATGTGTTTCTTATCAAACAGCTGACGGAACGTTAGTCTAATAAGTTCGCTCTTCTGATAGAACACCGGCTTTATTGTACAAGTTTCACTATTATATTGTAACAAATAAGTTTCAGTTTGCACATGTAAATTGTATCATTACATACCATCTAAATGGATAATTTACATTAAACCCTCTCTGAACATAGCAATGCTGCTCTATACATTGGGCAGAGAACCATTGCATCCCACAGTGAAGTGTATGAATGCCTCTGTGAGATTCTCTTCATACAGGCATCCAATCCATTTAGACATTTCACATGTAATTTTGATTGCGACACTGATACCTTTAGAACATAGTGATACTGTGGCAGTCCTTTGTCATTGGGCCCTAAGTATTGCCATTTGTGTATACAGAGAGAGATAAGTGTTGTGTATAGAGCTGGAGGTAAGATAAGCAAGTCTGCACTCATTGGAATCTCAGCCCATTTAAATGGATTGATAAATTTGCCATATATTATATAATTCTGCAGCTACTACAACAAGCTATTGGAAACAAAGTAAGTTCAACCCAGTTTTACAGTACACTGTCACTTTAGGGAATTTTGCAGAAAAAGTCATTAGATAAATGTTTCTAACATATTGTAAATGACACTGAACTGTTTATTTGAAGCTGTGAGTTGTAAAAGCGCCAACATTGAATTTTGTTAATGTAAATTATCCATTTATCTGCTTTGGTGCATAAAAAACAAACAAAAAAAAAACCTTTTAACATAATAAAGAGTTTGTTAAAGGGACAGTCAACACCAAAATTGTTATTGTTTAAAAAGATAGAAAACGTCTTTACTGCCTGTGATGCAGGACACATGTAGGACACAGCAAGGATGGCACAACTCTATTTTATTGTAGAGCATGGAAACACACATCTGCTAGCATTGATCTCACTAACTCTCTGCGACACAGACAACCGGACCTAAGCCCCGCCCCCAATCTGGTGACATCACGTCCTGCTCTCATCACATCTTCCCCCTTTTCAAAGGACAAAGCATTCATTTTTTTTCCCATTTGGATATAACAAATAAAGTATACAACAACAATTTTGTATAGAATATAACAAATAACAAGTTACAGAAAATATAAGCGACATGAATTACATCCTGATTTGAACATGGGGGTAGACTACACTAGTCCACAGTGACCATGGGATTATTCTGCCCATACTTCCGGTCACTGTTCTAACTAAAGTTAATCCCGATATCGGGCCGGAAGTTTCTCCACTCTTCCGCTTGATGTAACTCTACATGAACTGTCCTCTGATACAGATGAAGGTGATTGAGAGTCCGCTAGAGGCAAAGACATATCCCCGCTGTGATCTTGCTGAGGGGAAGGTACCCCTTTTAAAACAGGGGATCCCACCGGCGGTGGTACTGAGGCATCCAGTTCCAAACTCTCAGGTACAGGCTGAAGATGTTTTCGGTTACGGCGTGTAACCGTCCCTCCATCAGTAAGGATTACACAAGACCTTGGTTCTTGAGAGCTAATAGGCTGGAAGACACCCACAGAGGGCAATGTGGTGCGAATCTGGCATCCTAGCATCAGCTGTGCTGGGCTAAACCAAGTGGCTTGAATGGGAGTCGCCCTATAGAACAAAAAGAGGGCCAGGTATGGCTCAGATTGCTTTAAAATGAATTTTGTTGTTTGAACTGCCCTTTCAGCCATTCCGTTGGCCTGTGGGTAATGTGGACTTGACGTGGAATGTATAAAATCATACTCCCTGCTGAAAGAACTGAACTCTGTTGAAGCGAACTGCATTCCGTTATCACTTACCAGCTCCATTAATATGCCCCACCGGGCGAACAAGCTCTTGAGACGAGTGATAATGGCTTGACTTGTAATTTCATTTAAAGGTGCAATTTCCAAATACATGGAATAGTAGTCGATCACAACTTAGAACTTTTTCCCGTAAGTTTCGCACAAATCAGTAGCTATTTTCTGCCACGGGCCTGCAGGCAGCGGAGTAGAAATCAAGGGCTCCCTTCTCTGAGTAGGCCGGCGTTCCCGGCAAAAGGCACATTGAGACACATGACTTGCAATGTCGGAGCTGATCCCAGGCCACCAAACAGCCGTAGCTGCCCTTTCTCTGTACTTTGTAATGCCTAAGTGGCCATCGTGAATCCTGTTTAACATCTCCTGCCTTTTGCAGGCAGGAATAACAATGCGATCCTGGAACAGCACCAACCCATCCAGCTCCGTGAGCTGCGACCTCTCTGACTGGTAAGAACTTAAAGACATCCAGGCAGCCGACTCTCTGGCCAACCTTCTTTTATGTACTTTATAACTTCTTGAAGGTCTGTATCTAAATATGTCTCTTTCTTTATTTCTTCTAGTTTCCTTGAAGAGATGGACTTTGAGGCCAGAACTGGATCTACATACACTTTCACATCCGATTCGGTTGAAGACTCTCCAGCGGGAGCCTGGATAGTGTATCTGCCACAACCAGTTGTTTCCCCGGCACATGCTCTGCCTAAACGTTGAACCTGAGCAGCCTCATTAGAAGTCTGGCATCTTAAGGGTGTTTTGTCGATATCATAAGAGTTGATTAGAGGGACTAGTGGTTTATGGTCAGTCTCCAGACTAAATTTCTCTAAACCCACTAGGTAACGCTGAAAGCGCTCACAGGCCCAAACTGCAGCCAGGCACTCTCTCAATTTGAGCGTATTTTGACTCAGCAGCTGTCAGTGTACAGGAACAGTAGGCAATGGGCTGTAGTTTATTTTCATTTAACTGCAGGAAGGCGGCCCCTAACCCAAAACTGCTCGCATCAGCACTAACCACAGTCTTTTTGGAAGGGTCGTAGAACCCCAGCACTGGGGCAGACCCCAGCAGGGACTTGACCTGCATAAAAGATTCTTCCTGTGAAGGTCCCCAGACCCAAGCAACATCTTTCTTTAGCAACTCTGTGATAGGGTGTAGTACTGTGGATAAATATGGAAGGAACCTACCCACATAATTTACAAGGCCCAATATTTGTCTCAGCTCATGTACATCAGGACTTTTCATCTGTTCAATAGCACAAATTTTCTCGGGGTCTGGCTTGATGCCATCCCCATTGATGATATGCCCAAAGTAACATAACTCAGCTTTTCTAAAATGGCATTTTTCCTTATTTAGCTTCAGCCCAGACTCTGATAGTCTGCAGTACACAGCTCAATCGCTGATCGTGCTCCTCCAAAGCAGACCCAAACACTAAGATGTCATCCATGACGACTGCCGTGCCCACGTGGTTCTCTTTGAAAGATTTCTGGAGCAGAAGATATCCCGAAGGGGAGTCTGCAGAAGCAAAACCGACCTACCAGTGTAATAAAGGTAGTCATTTTGCGGCACTTTGGATCTAGAGGAATCTGCCAGAAGCCGCTAGAAGCATTCAATGTAGAGAAGAACTTTGCCCCAGCCAATTTCGGAGCTGTCTTCCAGTGTCGGCAGCAGATATCTCTCTCTCTTCACTGCCTCATTCAACCTTTTCAAGTCTACGCAAATGCGCACCTTCCCGTTTTTCTTTGCAACAGGTACAATGGGGGCACACCAGTCAGTTGCTTCAACAACCTCCTCAATAACCCCCATATTCTTCATGCGCACAGGTTCCTTCTCCACTTGAGGCATGAGCGGGAACGGAATTCTATGGGGAGTAGTAATGCTGTATGGGACTGCGTCACCTTTAAAGGGACAGTCTACACCAGAATCGTTATCATTTTAAAAGATAGATAATCCCTTTTTTACCCATTCCCTAGTTTTGCATAACCAACAGTTATATTTCTATATTTTTTACCTCTGTGATTATCTTCTATCTAATCCTCTGCAGACTGCCCCTTTATTTCAGTTCTTTTGACAGACTTGCAGTTTAGCCAATCAGTAATGTCTCCCAGGTAACTTCACGTGTACGAGCACAGTGTTATCTATATGAAAAACATGAACTAACACCCTCTAGTGGTGAAAAACCTGTTAAAATGCATTCTTAAGAGGCGGCCTTCAAGGTCTAAGAAATTATATGAACCTCTTAGGTTAAGATTTCAACTAAGAATACCAAAAGAACAAAGAAAAATTGGTGATAAAAGTAAATTGGAAAATTGTTTAAAGTTACATGCCCTATCTGAATCATGAAAGTTTTTTTTGTACTAGACTGTCTCTTTAAGTGATATACGGACTGGCTTGCAATTCAGTAGGCCCAATTCACCAAACATATCTTCTGAAATCTCATTCACTCTGGCTACTAGGCCCAAACCACAGGCTGCTTTTCTGCTCAATAAATTGTTAACACACTGACCTCGAATCACATGCACCCATGTGGTGAATTGCCTTCGCTTATACTCGCTGCTGGCCAGAAATTTCCCCGCACAATCAATGTGGCCACCAGGACTATGGACTTTTGTAGTAACCTTCACCAGCTGGGGCTGTCGAGGCAGTTTTATGAATGCTGCAAGGGACATAACAGTGATGTCTGCTCCTGTGTCAGTCTTAAAGGCAACTTTGGCTCCCATTACAGTAAGAGTAACCTTCCAATCTTCTTCTGAACCCGGCCGTTCATCAGCAGACCCTACAAAGGGCACTTCTTGACCCTCCTGGTCGCTATCCACCTGCATTTCCTAAATATATTCAGTTTTACACACCACTTCAAAATGGCCCATCTTGTTACATTTTCTACATCTTTTGTCTTTAGCAGGGCATGTGACACTGATCATGGGCACGGTTGCACCGTGTGCATCAGGCATGCTGCGCCCATCCACTTCTGGGCCTATCTGCTGCCCTAGGTCTACCGCTCACACTGTGCTTTTCACTGGCAGCTCTCCTGAACTGCTGCACTTCATCCACAATACTCTCAGACCTCAGATCAGCACTTTGCTTTTTCACCAGTTCACTCTGGCGGGCCATCCTAATAGCCCCATCTAATGTTAAATCAGACTCTAACTGTAGCTTCAGTGAGACTTCAGCATCTGCAATTCCAATAACTATTCTGTCTCTGGTGTTGCTAAAGAAGAGCAAATCAAACTCACAGAATTCAGCTAGTTCATACAGGCTGCGCACAAATGACTCCACAGATTCTCCCACACGCTGATTACGTTTGTTAAAACAAGCTCTCTCATGAATCACATTTCTTTTGGGCACAAAGTGGGCACTGAGTTTATCCATAACTATTTCAAAGTCAAATTCTTCCCCTTCTTGGAAAGTAAAAGCATTGAACACTGGCTCCACATCTTTCCCCATAGAGTATAAAAGAGAATTAACTTGTACTTCACCACTCTCCTTGTTCAGTTTGGAAGCAATCCTGAAGCGCTGAAACCGCTGGCGCCATGTGGGCCAAGCTGCAGGCTGAGAGAAATCAGAAGGCTAAGGTGGGATAATAAATAGCCATGCGATCAGGGGGCTGTCTCAAGAGGCTTAGATACAAGGTAATCACAGAGGTTTTAAGTATATTAATATAACCATGTTGGCTGTGCAAAAGTAGGGAATGGGTGATAAAGGGATTATCTATCTTTGTAAACAATAAAAATGTTGGTGTTGACTGTCTCTTTAACAGTGTCACCAATCATTAATCCCTACAGATAACATAGCATACAAGTTACCAGTCAGAAAAAGGGAAAAAAATGGCTTAGTTTCATTTCTAAAAACAAAGGGGGTGTGGCTTCTGTAAAACAAAGGGACACTGAACCCAAATTTTTTCTTTCGTGATTCAGATAGAGTATGACATTTTAAGCAACATTCTAATTTACTCCTAATATCACATTTTCTTCATTCTCTTGGTATCTTTATTTGAAATACAAGAATGTAAGTTTAGTTGCCGGCCCATTTTTGGTGAACAACCTAGGTTGTTCTTGCTGATTGGTAAATTAATTCGCCAATAAAAAGTGCTGTCCAGAGTACTGAACCAATAAAAAAGCTTAGATGCCTTCTTTTTCAAATAAAGAAAATTTGATAATAGGAGTAAATTAGAAAGTTTCTTAAAATTGCATGCTCTATCTGAATCACGAAAGAAAACATTTGGGTTCAGTGTCCCTTTAAAACAAGAGTGGTGCTATAGTCAGATAACTATATGTGTTTAAGAATATATGAGAAAAGCAAGACATACCCCCAGGACCCATAATAGAAAAGAATTTCAAGATTCCCTTGGATGAGAACAATTTGGTAAACTACAGTTACTAATCAAATGATTATATCACCTGTGCTATAGTTCAAACATCCTAAAAATCTGTCCTGTTAGTAAGTCTGAACTGAATAACCCTTTATCATGAGGGTAATTAAGAGAGGCTGTAGAAATGTCAGTACCAAGATTATCATTATAAAATGGTGATGTAACAATAAATTCCAATGGGTTTAATCCCAACAGTACAATATATCGCACCAGAAAGAAAGGCCTAGGTTTTACTTACACAAAGCTGCTTGGGCTGTTTGTAATCAGAAACATTTTCTTGCCGTGATTTGCCAACTTTGTCAACACAGCGTGGGTTTTTTCTCCATAGCAAATGTACTTTTCTATGAAACAAGTTTATAAAGGTGACAATTTGGCATTAAAACATATTGTGTGCATCAAATTATAATGTATTATAACAATGCGTTGCCACCCTCCATGCTAACCACCAGGTCAATTACTGAGAAATGTATCATTTATTCCCTCCCTTGTGAGAGTCTAGGAGAAGTGGTCTATGCAGCAGAGATGCAGGGGTACAGCTTAATAGGTTACATTGTACTATGCTGTGCATTGGCTTGGGAAGTTATTGCAGCAGTACACTGTCAGCCTTACTGGTAGCCAGTAATGCATCATTTATTTGCTCTCTTGTAAGGATGGAATCCAAGATAGAACTTAATAGCAAATAGTTATGAGGTGGGGGCAAAGCACAAGACAAAGGGGGGCCAACAATGCGGAACACAGTATGGACCTCAAATGGCTTTGGAATTTAACCTACATCTCACCTTCTATGACTGATTCAACCATAGGATTAGTTTCTGCATTGGTTCAGTAAAGTAAGATTAGAGCTGATGCTAAGTTTGCCAATAGTTAACAGTAAATAATAAAATAAATGACAATATATACCTGGGTTCCTAAGCAGAGACCTACATTGTTAACTCTTTTTTTTATGTATTTGATGAATAAAAGAAATTGAGAATACTTCAAATTTGGTGCTGTTTCAACCCCCTTTTTTTTTCACTATGTTTGATTGGGGTTTGTGCATGAACCCCTGGAGCGTGCACCTCTTGTCTGGTTGGTGAGTGCTGGGCTTACTCTTTTATATATTGAACTCTCATACTCAGGATTATTAGGGACAATTACAAGAGAAGGAAGTGGGAACTACTAACTATAGGAAAGTAAGAAACTAATAACAGATAAAAATATTAAAATGTAGTAGGAAGTTTTATCATCTTTCCCACTGTAAACTAGATTATGAGTGGATCGCAATAATGAAGCGCTTACAAGAGTGCGATATTTGCGATCCAAATGTAAAATGTGCGCTGGTATTACAAGTGCAGCTCAATGCAAAAGCAACCTCGCATTTGCATTGCCCGGAAGCCAAGCGTTCATGAAAGCGTGCATCCATAGGCTCCAATTGGAGCCTCGCTTTAATACCGACAACCACAGCAAACCACCTACCCCGGCGGGCAAATCACGCAGCAATAAATAAATGTATATGAATATATACATATATATTTATAGTGAAAACACAGTCCTCAATTCACCTCCATGTAAAGGCACGTAGGGTGACCTTTTTTTTTTTTCTAACACCCCATATCCCCTCTCTTTAATTTTTTCATGCAGTTTAAAAAAAAAAAAAAAAAAGATCTTAATTTTAAAATGTTTATGTACTGTCCTCTTTATATTTATTTTTTACCAGCGGTCTGACCTCAGGTTTTGCTCACTTTGCGCTTAGTGCAGTTAAAGGAACACTGAATCCAAATTTTTACTTTCGTGAGTAAGATAGAGCATGCAATTTTAAGCAACTTTCTAATTTACTCCTATTATCAATTTTTCTTCATTCTCTTGGTATCTTTATTTGAAAAGCAAGAATGTAAGTTTAGATGCCGGCCCATTTTTGGTGAACAACCTGGGTTGTTCTTGCTGATTAGTGGATACATTCACCCACAAATATGCAAGTGCTGTCCAGCGTTCTGAACAAAAAATAGGTTAGATGCCTTCTTTTTCAAATAAAGATAGCAAGAGAACAAAGAAAAATTGATAATAGGAGTAAATTAGAAAGTTGCTTAAAAGTGCAAGCTCTATCTGAATCACAAAAGAAAAAATTTGGGTTCAGTGTCCCTTTAACCAAAGTAGGCTGATAGGAGCGTGCATGTGTCTTCAGCAGTCTTTGGTAGTTTGTCAGCAGTGTTTGCAACTATGTATAAGATGGTTATAAACAATGATACAAACACTTCTGCCAGATGGCTAAAGACATGGCCACGCTCCTGAGCTCACCTAGGATTAATCTTTACTGAGATAAGTCAAATTGAGAATAGAAGTAAAATGGAAATTTGTTTAAAATGTCATGCTTTGTCAAATCCATGTAAGTTTAATTTTGACTTTACCATCTCTTTAAGAATGAAAAACAACTGAATGGCAGAACTTAAATCATATCGGTAAGAAGACAAAGAGGGTGACTAACTTACAACCTGCAAATGGAAATATGGGGCCACAATTAAAACAAAATACCAAAATATAACCAGATTATTCATTAATAAACAATATTAGGTATGAAATCAAATACTAAATCATCCCATAATAGGACACAAAAAGATAATGTGCACAAAATCTAATTGTCGGTGTTCCCAAAATGACATTTTATTAAAGGGACATGAAATCCAACATTTTTCTTTCATGATTCAGATAGAGAATACAAGTTTAAACAACTTTCCAATTTACTTCTATTATTTAATTCTCTTGTTATCCTTTGCTGAAAGCTCTGGAGCAGCAAATAAACTAGGTTCTAGCTGCTGATTGGTGGATATATATATATATATATATATATATATATATATATATATATATATATATATATATATATATATATATATATATATATATATATATATATATATATATATACATACACACACTGATTGTCATTGGCACACCCATTTGTTCAGTTAGAAAACCAGTAGTGCATTGCTGATCCTTCAACAAATTATACTAAAAGAATGAAACAAATTAGATAATATAAGTAAATTAGAAAGTTGCTTCAAATTGTATTCTCTATCTGAATCATGAAATAATTTTTTTGGGTTTCATGTCCCTTTAATGAAAAACTGCATGGTTGCTCAACTAAACTATCACATTAAACAGCTATTCATGAACCTTTCCTTGATAATTTCCTTTACAACCTTTTAGTTTAGTTTTAGTGCAGCTGCAGTTTATTTACCATTATGCCGCAGGAAATACAATGCAGACATAGCTTACACTAATAAACAAATATTTACATCAGTGGTACCTTCATTGTTTTGCATAGTATTTCCTATTGTGTATAAAAATATCTAACTTTGTGACCACATTGAGCTAACTGTTTAAAAAATTAAAAAGAATACTTTAAAAAAAATCCAAACTATTCAAGAATTTAATATAGTGTAAAATGCTGCAGAGACTGAACACGAACATGCCATGTTAAACCGTACATGCCTGGCTAAAGCAAGTAGTAACTGGATTGTGGTCTTCTAAATTTCACAGAAGCTAGAGAGGAAGCAATGTAAATAAAGCTTTTTACTAACTTACCAATATCAGCTTCAACAGCTCTGTACATAAGCCCTTTAACATGAACGTCACGAATTGCATCCTGTAAAAAATAAAAAAAAATAATAATAATAATAATAGTAAATATCAAAATAACTAATTTTTCAGACGTCTGCAATAAGAACTAACAAATGGATTGCCAAACAAAGATGTATAGATTGTGTGAGTATTTTAAGGACTGCTCTAGAAAGCTTGTTAATAACACTAAGGATTAGATTACAAGTGGAGCACAATCGAAATAACTGGTCTGGAGCACAAAAACAGAAGCACTACTGATAGTGCTAGTGTGATGTTAGTGCATAATAGCACTAATATTGTCATGCTCCCCTTGTAATCAAGGTCTACAGTGATATTAGTGCATAATAGCACTATTATTGTTGTGATTCCTTTGTAATCAAGGTCTAAATATCTTAAAATGTTATACAGTTCAAAATTATGCAACTGGCATTATACTTATGCATTTATAGTATTATATGAAAAGTCCATTAAGTTCAACCATAGATCCTCTTTGATCCCTGTTTATATATTAAAAACTAAACTACAGTTATAGTTTCCATTTCATACAAGCAATCACAAACCTGAATTCTAAGTCATTTTAAAAACTATTACATACATACATGTGTGTGATTATAGGAATATCTATATAAAATATTTAGAACATATTCCCCTATGTGAACATTGGAATGTAAAATATTTGCAGTAAATAAACCATTAAACATTAAATATTAATAGTCAATAAAAATGCTTTTCCCCGTTGTCTGGTATTTGACTGCAAAGGCCCCCAATATACATATACACACACAAATACATATGTATACGTGTGTGTTATGTAAGTGTTTTACTGTACATATTTAACATTCCAATGTTCTTCACTTACAGGGGAAAATATATATATATATATATATATATATATATATATATATATATATATATATATATCACTTATTATTTATGAGAAGACAAGGTGACATAAAATAATATCACTTTAACAAAGACTGGGATTTCAGCACTCTTTTAATAATAAATGACGCAACACTCTCATGATATAGTATCAAACTTGTGGGTTTATTACGTGTCAGATATACCCAAAAGACTACGAACTTGACTTATAGAATATAATAATCAACACACAAAATACAGTACAGTGAATATAAAAATTAATTCCATATCTTCTAGAATTCCTCCTAGAACATAACAGGACCGGTCCCAATTTCAACCACACCTCTACAAATGTGAATCTGTATAGTTAGTAAAGGATAAATATGTTGAGACTTAAATGAGTCATCAAGTCTTATTAAGTTTAGGTCAGTGAATCCAGACTTATATATATCCTTTCTAGCTAAACGTGGTATTCAGCAAAAAGTTTAGACGTACAAATTAATAACGTGCATACATGATAATATTGCACTAACATATGTCTATATATTCAATTATAGTTTAACATAGACCAATATTGTACAACACAACTGAAAAACCACTATTATGTTTCACATTGCAATAGGAGCTAGCATTAGAGTATCAGAAATAAAGCTGCTAAAAATGGAAAGACAGCTTTTATCCTTAAATATTGCTCAATTTGTTTAAAGCTGAAATTCCTTGCTCAAAGCTGTTGTTACTGCAAGGTAAAGTCATGCATGCATATAGGAGCCAAGCGTAGAGTTGTATCAGTAAATTAGAAAGTTCACCAAACCAGGTTGGGAAAGCTGTTGTTACTGCAGTGTAAAAGCATGCATGCAATTAAAGCCAAGCGTGGAGGTGTGTCAATATGTTAGAAAGTTCACCAAACCAAGTTGGGATATCGACACTACACAGCTGGGAGGCTTAGGCAGTCAATGAAGCAAAGAGAATTGTAGCCAAAATTTAACTTGGAAGCAAAGACAGCAAATTATGTAGCGGAAAAGGTACAGGAGGATACTTATGCTTAATATACTGTACCCCTCTGTCGACTGCACCTTTTCCTGTTAGATTGACAATCTCTTCAAGCAATCTGTGCCAGGATCTTCATACTTTCGATGGATGAGAAAAATCTTTTATTTCTTTCTCTACTCCTTTTTTCTTGAAGAGCACCTCACAGGCTTCCTTGCTTGCCGTCTTGTAACGGATAGTTTTCCCAGAGCATAGAGCCTACTTTAATCCACAGCTGGGCATTCAGCTTTCAAACTTGCCGCTTATCGAGAACAGCTTACTCAGACGCTAGCTCCTTCAGCGTGGTAGATAACATGGGTCCGGTCAGCCAATAGCCGACGCGCGTTTCACCCCCTCGTCAGAGAGATAGACGGGGCTTCCTCAGGGCATGTTTCACGGACTTGCAATGCACTTACTTTATACGGTAGCACAAATAGAACCGCCCATAGGTAAAGGTGAAAGTTTAAAAATATAAACATCATATACAAATTCACAAATTAACTCGCAATTGTGTTAATTTAATTGTTGCAAATAAAAGATGGACTTTCTTGGGACAACTCTAAGAATCACCATAATTGGAGGAAACAGAACTTATATGTATTGGACACTACAAGCCATACGCAATAAAATTATTGCAAATAGCTTGCCATATCCAATTTTTCATTCATTCCGCCTGGACCAGTGGTAGATAGGTTAAATATCCACCTGCATTCTTTCTGTAACAGGGTATTGTCATTATTACCCCCCTCTTCCACTGGTGATGCCTTTGTCTATACCCATGACTCTCATACTGTCTGGAATACTATTGTGAAAGATTTCAAAGTGCTTAGCAACGCTACTGCTTTGAACCTTATTTTTTATGTCGTCACGATGTTCTAATATTCTTTCTTTCAGAACTCTTTTAGTTTTACCGACATAAAAATAAGGGAAAGAACAAGACAGTAAATAAACAACACCTTCAGTATTGCAATTAAAGAAATATCTCATTTTAAAGATTTTATCTGGGCTTACTGAAAACACTTTTGCCTGATGCATGAATCTACATGCAACACATCTCTTACATGGAAAATTACCAACTATTTTTTGACTAGTTAGCCAATTCTTCTGTGGTGAAACAAATTTACTTTTAACAAGCTTGTCTTTCAGATTAGGTGCCCTTCTAGCCGTAAGGTTTGGGAAATCACCTACTTCTTTTGCAACATTATCATCATTTAAGAGGATACTCCAATTCTTCTGAAGTATATTCCTGACACTCCCCCAATGACAATTAAACTTTGTTATTAATCTTATTTTTCCCATCTTTCTTTTTTTCTTTGGGAAATAAAAGTTGATTCCTGTCTAATTTCTTAACAGATTTCCTTATATGGGAAAGTGCTCTCTTAGAGTAACCTCTTATTTTAAATCTTTCTTCCATCAGTGCAGCATGTTCATCATACTTCGTTAATGATGAACAGTTTCTGCGCAGACGCAAGAATTGTCCTTTGGGAATTCCCTTCTTAAGGTGGACTGGGTGATGGCTGTGAGCTTCAAGCAGACTATTTGTGGCAGTCTTTTTTCTGAAATTCTCAGTCATTAAAACGTTTTTGACCACGGTAATTTGCACATCTAAAAAAGATAACTCAGTCTTACTGAAAACAAGTGTTAAAGTGATGTTTCTTTCATTTTTATTTAGCAAAGACACAAATTCTTTAAGGTCATTCTCTGATCCTTCCCAAATTAGAAGGATGTCATCCACATAGCGAAGCCACATGTGGATGTGCTCATTAAATGCTTCTGTTTGAAAAACCTCCTCCATCTCCCAGGAACCTAGGTGGAGGCAAGCATAGGTGGGGGCACATGTTGCCCCCATCGCAGTTCCTCTTATTTGTTTATATACTTTGTTATCGAAAGAGAAGACATTGTTTTCAAGTACAAACTGTAAAAGTTTGACAGTGAATTTTGTATGCTCAGAATAAGTTGTTCCTCTAGTTTCTAAGAAGTGCTGGGCTGCCCTAATTCCTATTGAATGGGGAATTGATGAGTAAAGACCCTCTACGTCAAGGGAGACCAAGTATGCTCCATTTGGAATAGTCAAGCCATCAATCTTTCTTAGCAAATCTGCCGTATCAATTACATATGATGGCATAGTGTTAAGGAAAGGTTTGAGAAAGCTATCCACGTAGTTTCCCAAATTTTCAGTTATGCTACCTATCCCAGAAATGATGGGACGGCCTGGGGGGTTTAGCATATTTTTGTGGATTTTCGGTATGCAGTAAAACACCGGCATAATTGGAAATTCCGTATATAGATATTTAAACTCTGCTAGACTAATGATGCCATCTGATTTTGCATCATTGAGTATTTTGAACAAGGCATTCTTAATGGAGGGAATAGGATTCTCTGGTAGGCGCAGATATTGGTTCTTATCTAATAGTTGTCTTTTGACTTCCAATGTATAACTTGTCGCGTCCCAGAGAACCACATTCCCGCCTTTATCAGCTGCTTTGATTACCACATTATCTGCATTGCTCAGTTCATTCAGAGCTCTTCTCTCTGCTTTAGTTAGATTGTCTTTTTTAGATGTGCAAATTACCGTGGTCAAAAACGTTTTAATGACTGAGAATTTCAGAAAAAAAGACTGCCACAAATAGTCTGCTTGAAGCTCACAGCCATCACCCAGTCCACCTTAAGAAGGGAATTCCCAAAGGACAATTCTTGCGTCTGCGCAGAAACTGTTCATCATTAACGAAGTATGATGAACATGCTGCACTGATGGAAGAAAGATTTAAAATAAGAGGTTACTCTAAGAGAGCACTTTCCCATATAAGGAAATCTGTTAAGAAATTAGACAGGAATCAACTTTTATTTCCCAAAGAAAAAAAGAAAGATGGAAAAATAAGATTAATAACAAAGTTTAATTGTCATTGGGGGAGTGTCAGGAATATACTTCAGAAGAATTGGAGTATCCTCTTAAATGATGATAATGTTGCAAAAGAAGTAGGTGATTTCCCAAACCTTACGGCTAGAAGGGCACCTAATCTGAAAGACAAGCTTGTTAAAAGTAAATTTGTTTCACCACAGAAGAATTGGCTAACTAGTCAAAAAATAGTTGGTAATTTTCCATGTAAGAGATGTGTTGCATGTAGATTCATGCATCAGGCAAAAGTGTTTTCAGTAAGCCCAGATAAAATCTTTAAAATGAGATATTTCTTTAATTGCAATACTGAAGGTGTTGTTTATTTACTGTCTTGTTCTTTCCCTTATTTTTATGTCGGTAAAACTAAAAGAGTTCTGAAAGAAAGAATATTAGAACATCGTGACGACATAAAAAATAAGGTTCAAAGCAGTAGCGTTGCTAAGCACTTTGAAATCTTTCACAATAGTATTCCAGACAGTATGAGAGTCATGGGTATAGACAAAGGCATCACCAGTGGAAGAGGGGGTAATAATGACAATACCCTGTTACAGAAAGAATGCAGGTGGATATTTAACCTATCTACCACTGGTCCAGGCGGAATGAATGAAAAATTGGATATGGCAAGCTATTTGCAATAATTTTATTGCGTATGGCTTGTAGTGTCCAATACATATAAGTTCTGTTTCCTCCAATTATGGTGATTCTTAGAGTTGTCCCAAGAAAGTCCATCTTTTATTTGCAACAATTAAATTAACACAATTGCGAGTTAATTTGTGAATTTGTATATGATGTTTATATTTTTAAACTTTCACCTTTACCTATGGGCGGTTCTATTTGTGCTACCGTATAAAGTAAGTGCATTGCAAGTCCGTGAAACATGCCCTGAGGAAGCCCCGTCTATCTCTCTGACGAGGGGGTGAAACGCGCGTTGGCTATTGGCTGACCGGACCCATGTGATCTACCACGCTGAAGGAGCTAGCGTCTGAGTAAGTTGTTCGATAAGCGGCAAGTTTGAAAGCTGAATGCCCAGCTGTGGATTAAAGTAGGCTCTATGCTCTGGGAAAACTATCCGTTACAAGACGGCAAGCAAGGAAGCCTGTGAGGTGCTCTTCAAGAAAAAAGGAGTAGAGAAAGAAATAAAAGATTTTTCTCATCCATCGAAAGTATGAAGATCCTGGCACAGATTGCTTGAAGAGATTGTCAATCTAACAGGAAAAGGTGCAGTCGACAGAGGGGTACAGTATATTAAGCATAAGTATCCTCCTGTACCTTTTCCGCTACATAATTTGCTGTCTTTGCTTCCAAGTTAAATTTTGGCTACAATTCTCTTTGCTTCATTGACTGCCTAAGCCTCCCAGCTGTGTAGTGTCGATATCCCAACTTGGTTTGGTGAACTTTCTAACATATTGACACACCTCCACACTTGGCTTTAATTGCATGCATGCTTTTACACTGCAGTAACAACAGCTTTCCCAACCTGGTTTGGTGAACTTTCTAATTTACTGATACAACTCTACGCTTGGCTCCTATATGCATGCATGACTTTACCTTGCAGTAACAACAGCTTTGAGCAAGGAATTTCAGCTTTAAACAAATTGAGCAATATTTAAGGATAAAAGCTGTCTTTCCATTTTTAGCAGCTTTATTTCTGATACTCTAATGCTAGCTCCTATTGCAATGTGAAACATAATAGTGGCTTTTCAGTTGTGTTGTACAATATTGGTCTATGTTAAACTATAATTGAATATATAGACATATGTTAGTGCAATATTATCATGTATGCACGTTATTAATTTGTACGTCTAAACTTTTTGCTGAATACCACGTTTAGCTAGAAAGGATATATATAAGTCTGGATTCACTGACCTAAACTTAATAAGACTTGATGACTCATTTAAGTCTCAACATATTTATCCTTTACTAACTATACAGATTCACATTTGTAGAGGTGTGGTTGAAATTGGGACCGGTCCTGTTATGTTCTAGGAGGAATTCTAGAAGATATGGAATTAATTTTTATATTCACTGTACTGTATTTTGTGTGTTGATTATTATATTCTATAAGTCAAGTTCGTAGTCTTTTGGGTATATCTGACACGTAATAAACCCACAAGTTTGATACTATATCATGAGAGTGTTGCGTCATTTATTATTAAAAGAGTGCTGAAATCCCAGTCTTTGTTAAAGTGATATTATTTTATGTCACCTTGTCTTCTCATAAATAATAAGTGATTTCTATTGTATGGGTCTGCACCACATGCCTAGATACTGGTAAAAAAAAATTTAAAAAAAAATCCCATTATAAGGAATTTTTTCGAAAAACACTCCAATAAATTTTGCAATTTTTCCATTTACAAACTTTATTATATATATATCTATAGATATGTATTTTACATGAACAGTATCATACATACATATATATATATATATATATATATATATATATATATATATATATGTGTGTTTAATAATAAAAAGTACATAATTGTCTATGTATAGAACATAGGAATGTATGCATTTGTGCATTGAGTTTTGTGATTTTTTCTGTGTCTGCAAGCTTGGATCACAAGACTAGGTAGAACTATGGACATTTAAGAAAATAGTCTACTAACTGGTAGCAAAATGCTCAGGCAGCAGTTATTCTACTTATTGTATCTGCCAAGTAGGTCTTTAACACAGAATACTGGTAGTTCTCAGAGAGAGAGAGAGAGCTATTTCAGCAGCATACTATTCTGTTTTTCAGACAAAATCCTCTAATTTCCTTGCTGTATAACTGCAATTTAAAAACAGATTTCAGTGAGCTGAGAGGAAATTAATTTTGATATTAGATTTTCAGCATTTCAAGGGAACTGTGGTATTAGAGAACAGTTAATGTATTTTGGTTGTTTCTTGTGTTTGTGAATACAGA